>NC_137822.1:26104035-26206535 GCF_963921795.1 Nannobrachium achirus | reverse complement strand
TCACAGCGCAGCACGCGCTGCAAGCTTGTAGATCTGCTATTTTTGAAAAAGTTGTGAAAATGTGTGCAAATCTTTGAATATACTGTATGTATTTTCAAAGCAAATGTTTGTAACTCAAATTTTGCTTCTGGGGGGTCCCTGGAACTAAATATTTTGAGTTGGGGGTCCATGGCCAAATACATATAATTTTGGGGGTCCTTCACATGAAAAGGTTTGAGAACCACTGACATAGTAGTCTCTCAAGAACAGACTAACTGAGCTCCATTTAAGTGAAAAGGACCTTTTCTTTGACGATGGCTAGCCAAATTGCTGACATAGAAACATAGGTTTTTCAAATAACCTTAGAAGGATTCAAAAGACACTTAAAGAATCGGGTAAAAAATTCTAATTTTCACGATTTAAAAAAAATAGCAGATCTACAAGCTCGCAGCGCGGCACTCGGTGCCGCGCTGTGAGCTTGTATATCTGCTATTTTTCATTAGTTAAAGCATAAAACAATGATACACTGTGGCATCAGAACCTTATTCAAATGCTATTTTGCCAAGATCTGGTGGATAAGTGCTGACCCCATTCAGGATAAAAAAAAAGTCCCTGACAGTCATTTTCCAAAAGCACAGTAGCAATAATAACAACAATGACAACAAACCTTAGCCAACTTATAAAGCACTAATAAGTGTTTTCCAAGTAATCCAATTAAAGAAATAATTAGGTCCTACACACATGACTATACAAGCTATAAAACAGTTTTCAAAAAAAATGAGAAAAAGAAAGAAAACGAAGCATACAACGGGATTGGACAGAGGACAGAACACTTTCCTATCCACCTGTTTCCGCCAGAATTCACTGTAGAATTATTTGTTGGACACAGCCGGTTAACAGCAGACATACCGTATTTTCCGGACTATAAGGCGCACTTAAAAGCCTTTAATTTTCTCAAAAAACTACAGTGCGTCTTATAATCCAGTGCGCCTTCTGCGCGATGCACGATGGGACGTTGGAAACAGGTGGATAACTCTTCATTGTTTTGTCCTCTGTCTTTTTAGAGATATGCGGTAATATATCTGCCTAGCCATGTTAGGTGCTAAAATGCTTTTGGGAAACCCTGCCAAAGACAGTGCTGCAAAATCCTTGTGTTCATTTAAGTGAGTGTGAAAATGGAAACTATACATTGTGATGTTTCTTTCTGACCTGTTCTGCAATATGGTGTTGGACCTGGACAAAACACAGTACACAACGGTTACACATCTCCATTCAGAACAATGGGAGGGGAAGGCACTGTGTTCTATCTAATGCCATAGATATTAGCGTAATTAGATACCACAACATAGTACTGTAAGCTAATCCTTGTCGTGTCATTCTGTTCTACAGTACACTGCAACTGACAGAAACACTAATATTCTGTATTAATAAACATAGTACAAGAACAAAGAACTTTAGCCCTGCATCCTCCATTTCCTCTGCGATTAAAACAGTAGTACTAAAGTCAAATAATAAGTAGGGCAAAAGTGAGTTTAACGTCCTTTTACGTCATGTAATGCAATCGGATATAGGACTTTTCTGTTTGGATGTATGGATTGTCAAGGCCAGAAAGTAGTTTCTTGCCACTCAGTAGGCGTAACTGCATAACTTCCGGTTATGATGATGATGTCCCACGCATACCCTCTATAGCAGTAGTAGCAGTAGTAGCAGTAGAAAGTAGTAGTAGTAATAGCAGTAGTAGCAGTAGTAGTAGTAGTAGTAGTAGTAATACTAAATACTAGTAGCACACACAGCACAGACTATTTCAATACTAGAAGGGAACATTAATATTGTCACTGTCGGGTTGAAACCTTTGTTTCCTTTGTTTCCTTTTCAGTAAATGGACATTACTGCTGAAAAATGGATCAATGGATCCAATGTAGTTATTATTTAGTCACAAGCTCGTGTTAGTATAAAATGTAAAGTAGCAAATTATAATTGTTAGTACTTTTCATTCGTTCAACATTTTTAAACCCCACAGAAAAACATTTGTCAACACACAAAACTTTTCAAAAGTAGTTAAAATAGCGGATGTGCAAGCGCACTAGTAACTACACATGGTGATGAAATGCTTTGTGAGCTTGAAGATTAGATGTTTGCTAATTTTGTGCGACACTCTTGTACAACAAAGTAGGGCATTACATTACAAAAGAAAAACAATATTTGAAATATAAAGTTACAAGGTGTCTACCCAACAGCGACAATATGATATTGTATCATATACCCAGTCCTTATTTGCGCTTGGGAGTGAAAAAAGGAGGTTGATTGGCCAGTTGACATATCTTCCCTGGGGATAATACAGCAGCTGACCAATCACTGAATCACTGCAAGCTAAAGTGTGAGTAATCTTGCTGCTGGAGGAACTCCTAATGTCACACATGGATGAAACTCGGCCACCAAACATACTGTTGATGGTTTGGTAGAATTCACAGCTGAACTGGAGTTTATCTGGACGCAAAGGAAACAAACAGAGAACTTTCTGACAGTTCACAGAATGTGTATGTAAAGGTGAGGCCATCTGTGTTTTTAACCAATTCATCCAATTCCTTAACCACACTGTTGGGGAATCCCAGCATTTTGTTTACTGGGGCAGCTCCTCATTGACAGCAATGTCAAGTAAAGTATCGATAAATGCTATTTTCTTGTCGTCTTTGTGAATAAATAAGCCTATGGGTATGTGATAAATCATTGACCGGCAACGACAAATGCACTGGAGACAATGGACATGTATCTCCGAGACAAACAATCAATCAAAATCGACTTGCTCACCCGCAGCCTGAGTACAGAACTCAACCCCAGTTTCTTTCTTCTCTCTCTGTTCCAGGGGCAGTTGCCATGGCACCTGGTGTGGCCGTGCCACCACAGTCACCTTGTACACCGTCATGGCCTTCAGGTTGTGGAAACGCAGCCTGTACCGCCCCGGTTTCACCGTGGCGTACTCCGCCCCGTCCAGGAACACCGCGTGCCCATAGTTACTGTTGCTCGGCAGCCAGGAGAGCTCTGCTGTGTCGCGCTGGATGTCGTCCACGCGCAGCCCGCACGGAGCGACCACCACGTTGGCCCCGACCAGCAAGGTGCAGCGCAGCTCGTCGGACAGGCCGCGGTCGGTGACGCACTGCGCCGAGACGCGGTGCACACAGCCGTCCAGGTCCAGCTTCTCCAGCAGACTCTTGGTCCGGCTGCCGTACGGCACGCTGGCGCGCAGCTCGCCGTCCACCAGCACATTGTAGCTGGAGATGTTACCCCAGCCCAGGGGCACCAGCGGGGGCTCCCAGGCCACGATGACACTGCGCGCCAGCTGCTTAATCAAGTTAATCTTCCGGGGGAAAGGCACAACGTCTTCGGCCAGGTCCTCGGCATCCAGCGGGCCCCCTGTCCCGTTGCTACAGGGGCCCAGGTTGTTGGCGGAGCCTAAAAGGCCATCCTGGAGGCAACAACCATCCACCCCCATCAGAGCTAAGGTGGTATGGCCCAATGGCCCCTGGTCCTCCCCTCCCTCCCCTGCCTGAATGGCCGGTTTCTCCTTGTCCTGGACAAACTCCACGAAGTTGGAGGGGACAAGCCCTCGCTGGCCATCCAGTAACTCCCCTGAGAGAGAGAGAGAGAGAGAGAGAGAGAGAGAGAGAGAGAGAGAGAGAGAGAGAGAGAGAGAGAGAGAGAGAGAGAGAGAGGTGGGGGCTGATTTAATATTATACATTTTTGGGTATATTAACTTGTATTGTAACTTGTAAAATGTATCCCTTTTGAACTTAAAAAAGAAAAGGAAACACTACTGTAAGTAACAGTAGTTCAGAGGCGATAGATAACCCTGTATATCTATACACTCAGAGAATCAGCACTTAAAGGAGAATTCTGGAGTAGCGTTTTATTTACCTTAATCTGACATTATCATATCCAAAGGCGAGGTTTTTTTTTTTGCCCACAACAGCTAAATCATGTATTGTATCGCTTTTTTGTATTTATTTATTTATCGCTCACGACGGCATCTTACTGTTCACACTCACAGTGTTTGCACTTCCTGAAGTCTTGCCAAATGCGTTTTCTCCTGTGATGCAATCCAAGGGACACCATTTTATTTTTGAGCGATTAAAATAAGTGATTTAGAATTGTACCCAACCGCGCGATCGGAGCCGCGGGGGACACAAAAAAACAAAAACTATAAAAAATAGCTCTACCACTCGTCTTGGGATATGACAACATCAGATTAAGGTAAATAAAAGGCTACTCCTGAATTCTCCTGTATACTAAATAAGCAAAATCAGACAACTGGGTTTGCATTCCATTTATTCTCATATACAGTACATTAGACCAGTGGTTCTCAACCTGTGGGTCGGGACCCCCAGGGGCGTCCTCAAATTATCTTGGGGGGTCCCCAGATGATTAAAGTTTAAGTGTATAGAGGGTATCTGCACATTTCTAAAGTGACAATTTAAGGACATATTAATACATCTAAAATGACAAATTAATCATTGGACAAATTGTCAAAAATTAGAGGCAGAAATTGTGAAAATATCTGATCTACGTTGCGAGGCGTTGTGAGCATGTAGATCTGCTATTTTCACAACAGAACCGTGTTATACAAAACGTAATGCCTGAACTCTTAGTGCTTGTCAGGGTGGGGGGACACCAGTTAAAATATGATTCTTTTGGGGGTCGTGGCCTGAAAAGGTTGAGAACCACTGCATTAGACGTCCATCCAGACAAGATATATTTTTTGAATGTTAATGAGTAGAGAAAGGTATCTGCAATAAAGCAGACAGCCCTCAACACTCCCAAGTTAGATGAAGGCTTTTAGGTGCACGGCTCAAAAAAGCATATGAGAAAGACGTAGTCGCCAGCACTCAAGGAATATCCTTTTTACATGATTTTATTTACCTCAATGGACAGTGTACGGACGTGTTTCGGCCCTTCGGCCTTCCTCAGCGTTGCAACAATGAAACATCAAGCATTGCTAGTCTTGTCTTTGCGCTGTCAGCTGGTGGTATGTCATTTCTTTTGTCCCATTTTAAAGTGTCAAGATATACGATTAATGACTACTACCTACGTGTCAAGCTCTATGTTTGCCATCTAGTTTAGTATCCTGTCTGATATCCTGCAAAGTCCTACTGCTACTGTTAATGTGGTCCTAAATTAGCATTAATTGATTCATCTTGTATTTTAACTGCACCACAGGCAAAAGAAAATTGTTTATGTAATGATGAAGACAAACATGAGGCAGAGGAAGTGATCTTTTCTGTCACACTAAATCACAGTTTCTGATGCTCGGAGGACCATGGTGGCGGCGTGACATGTGAAGCTAGTAACTATGACTCACTGAATACTTGACATTACTGCTGACCATTACACAAGCAACACTAGGGTTTGGTCTGGTCTTCAAGGAAGTAGGCCTGTCACAATTATTATATAATGGCCTATAATCGCAATTATGTCTTTTTTGCATAATCTTCAAAACCGTCATAATCATTTCCATGTTGAAAAATGTTCATGTATTCAACACGTTTTGAGATTGTAGATCGGCTATTTCCACTATTCATCTTGAAAGTATAAAGTTGTTATATATGCACGTTATTTTTCATATATGCCCTGTGCAACTTTGGTTTACAAAGTCTAAAGGCCAAACAGACATGTCATTCCTTTTCATAATTGTCCGATGCTCAACGACAGATGCGCAAATAAATCACAACTACATGAGACAATCAAGTCAAGTCATTGTGATCATCGTGACATCCCTATTATGTAGCCAGCGTTTTATTTTAATTTCTGTACAGTACGACAATACAGACTTGAAAGTTCATTGAGTTAGCTAAACCAACTAAATTGTTTTGCACTCATTAATAATCTTTTGTGAAAGGTAAGTTATCATTATTGGATTTTAATGCATTATAAAGCATGGGCTAATTTGAAAGCCAAGCTGAAAATACTCCCTGGAGAAAATACTAATTTATGAACAAAATTAAAATGTCCTTGACTTAATAACTGGACAGTTTTGTTAAGCTAGCATTAGTCTCACGTAGCCAGACAACTATTACACAATCTCCGAATGCTATATAGAGTCTGGAACGGCAGCTCCCGAACGGCGAGTATCGGAAGTAGCCAGTGCTGCACTGAACTGTAGTCCCATTGGAAACATAACAGAAACACAATAGCTCAGACAAAATCATTCGATCGACCTATTCTTGTTATGGGTGTATAGTTTAGAAAACGTTTGAAAACATCATGGAGGTAACACCAATAACACCAGAGAAAGACAAAATAACGCCCCCAGAAATATTGAAAGGAGACTTAACGCTTCCAGTAGGACATGTTATTGCTACTGCACCAAGGGAGCGGTTGCGTCACATCCGCTTTATCTCGCACTCATCGTTTCTATTTCCTTGCCCCAGACTGTTGACAGGAGCATTTCCCAAATCACGGAGTCAACAGTCTGGCCACGCGAGACTAAGCTAGCATTGACTTAATTATTGTCACATTGGCCGCCATTGTCCAACGCTTGGTCTTTTCATTGTTTTATTATAGACTGCGGTTTCCCATGGTACATCTGGAGCTGCCTATGTGTCTGCTCAGACCAATGTTGTGATATTCAGAAGAATGGATTTATCTGGATTTATCTAATTCCAGATTGTGTTTTCGTCAAAACAAGCTTTTTTCAATGGACCATAACTAGGATGGATCGTTTAATCGGTTAAAAATGTCACAATTATTGATTATTTTTACAGTATATATTTATGGAAAATTGTAGATTTTGCCTTATTAAAAATAATTTTAACTCTCTCTCTCTCTCTTTTGGGGTTGTTTTGTTTTTCTGTTGGGAAGGTTTGTTGTGAGGGACCAACTAGGAAATTCTAAAATGTTCTACTGTGCTTGCTGTGCGTATGGTTTGAACCACAATTATGACAGAATATAAATTTCTAAGTTTCAATGTAAGGGGAGCGAATATACCGCATAAGCGAACCAGCATTTTGGGGGTTTTGCGATCTAAATCAATTGACTTTGCATTTATACAGGAGTCTCATCTTTTAAAAGAGCATTCCAACCGATTGGCTAATAAACATTATCGTGTTTTAGCCTTTTCAGCTGCTTCTTCCAAAACCAAGGGAGTAGCCATATTGGCTAGACGTAACCTTAGGTTGGATTTTTTGGGTGATTGGTCTGACAGTGACGGGAGGATAGCTGTTGCTAAAATCCGCTTGGAGGGTAAAATGCTAGCACTAGTCTCTGTGTATGCTCCAAATGTTTTAGACAAAGAGTTTTACAAATTACTAACTAAAACCTTATTGGAACTGACGGATTTCAAATTCATTGTTGGTGCTGACTTCAATGCAACATGGCAACATAACCTAGATAGATCCACTGGGGTAGAAAGCAGAGAACAAGCACTAGCGTCTGCAGAACTACGTGCTTGGGCAAACTCAACTGGCTTACTTGACATCTGGCGTTTAATGAACCCAACGGTTAGAGATTTTTCTTTTCTGTCGGGTAGGCATGCTTCATTCTCTAGGATCGATTACGTTTTTGCCCCTGTTAGCTTGTTTCATAAAATTGCCAAGGTAGAGTTGCTCCCAATGTCACTCTCGGATCACAAGGCGGTGCTGTGTGTTGCTTCACTGAAACAGGTTATAGATAAAGCTCCTAGATGGCGGTTTAACACCACACTGCTGCGCGATGCGGCATTTGTAGCTCAGTTTCAAACTGGTTTGCGCGAATTTATAAATATCAATACAGGCTCAGTTGAGGATCCCAGAATTCTTTGGGATGCAATTAAAGGCTTTATCAGGAGTAATACAACCCTCTATGCGTCCACTCAGAGAAAATTAAGGTCAGCCAAACTGGTGGAATTGGAATCTCGGTTTTCTACTTTGGATAATTCTCTCCAAAATAACTTTGATGTTAGTACAGCAACCCAGAGGGAGCTAGTTAAGAAAGAAATTAACTCCATTCTCAAGCGCCGCTCAGAATTTCAAATGAAACGCACAAGGCAAAACTACTATTTTAATAGTGCAAGACCCAGTCACTTACTGGCTTTACGTCTTAGATCCAATGAGCATTTTGCTGATATTGTTAGTGTCAAATCAACAACTGGAGCCATGGTTACAGAACCCAAAGAGGTCAATGCCACGTTTCGTGCTTTTTATGATGAGCTCTACACCTCCGAGGTCATTCACGATGATGCAGTATGCAATGATTTTTTATCCAACATACAGTTACCAACCCTTAGCGAGGCGGATGCGGAAGCCTTAGATAGACCGCTCCATCTGGCGGAATTACAGGAAGCTGTGCTCGCAATGCGTAGGGGCAAGTCGCCTGGTTTGGATGGGATACCCCCTGAACTTTATGCCATCTTTTGGGAAGATCTAGGTCAGCTGATGCTAGACATGTTTCGATATGCAATTGAAAGTGGCTCTTTCTCCAGGGATGTGAATGTAGCTATTATATCATTATTGTTGAAGAAGAACAAGGATCCCACAGATTGCGCAAGCTATAGACCGCTTTCACTTTTGAATTCTGATCTAAAAGTTTTTGCTAAGGTGCTTGCGCGTCGCTTGCAGGGTTTTATGACCACCTTAGTACACTGTGATCAGACAGGTTTCATAGGAACTAGACTAGCCTCTGATAATACTAGACGACTATTGCATATCATCGATAGGGCTAAGGAGCTGAGGACCCCCGCCGCAGTGTTGTCGCTCGATGCGATGAAAGCATTTGATCGTCTGGAATGGTCTTACCTGTGGGCTGTACTAGATAAAATGGGATTTGGTGCTTCATTCATACATTTTGTTAAAGTACTTTATTCTAATCCGTCAGCCATGGTCCTAACCGGTAAGATCTGTTCGCCGCTATTCACGATTGGCAGATCTTCAAGGCAGGGTTGTCCCCTTAGTCCTCTCCTTTTCGCACTTTCACTCGAACCCTTGGCTCAGACAGTGCGTCAGTCTGCAGATATTACTCCTGTTTCGATTAACAACACACAGCATCGCATTTCCCTATATGCTGATGATATTCTACTGTTCCTTGAGAATGCACCACAGTCAATTACTCACGTCCTTCAAATTTTTGATCAGTTCAGTTCCATTTCCGGCTACAAAATTAATTGGACGAAGTCAGCCCTTCTACCTCTAAATGATCAGATGAGATCTGCTATCCTGCCGCCCATAATCCCAGTAGTAAGCCAATTCAAATATCTTGGCATAGATATTTTCCCCTCTCTTCAGGCTATTGTTAAGAACAACTATGGTGACACTCTAAATAAGATTTGTCTTGATTTAGATAGATGGTCATCTTTGCCCAACTCTCTCCAAGCTCGAGTTTCAATCATAAAGATGAATGTTCTTCCTAGGGTTAACTTTGTAAGCTCTATGCTCCCTTTGCCACCACCGCCGCAATACTGGAATAAGCTTCACTCTTCGATATCTAAGTTTGTGTGGAAAGGGAAACGCCCTCGTCTTAAACTTTCTCTATTACAACGTGCTAGAGATGATGGCGGCCTTTCATTGCCCAACTTTAAATTTTATTATTGGGCCTTCACGCTCCGCCCCCTTTTAAATTGGTTTAACCCAGCAAATAAGGTTTCTTGGAGAGAGCTTGAGGAGAGTTTAGTGCAGCCTGTTGAATTGAGAGATCTTATCTATTCAAACATAACTACACATCAATGCAAAGTTCGCTTTGGACCTATCATTTCTCATTTAGTGGCAGTATGGAGGGCAGCTGAAAAGATGTGTAAGATTGATTGTAAATGGAACTTATTTTCCCCAGTGTTCAATAATCAAAGACTTTTAATCGAGGATCGCCCCATTCGCTTTCCAAGGTGGAGGGCTAAGGGGATTCGTACATTAGGGGACTTATTTGATAGAAATGGTTTACGACCTTTTCGAGATTTGTGTGACATCTTCAATCTGCCTGGAAATACCCTTTTTTTCTACTTCCAACTGAGAACGTCCATGAGGACCTATGGGGTCCCATGGCAAGCTCCCCTTAGATTGCACCCCTTCCATGAGTTTATCTGTGATGGTAACAGAACAAGAGGTTTGGTTTCCACCCTCTATGGTTTTTTATTAGACTGTAGTTATGGGCCCCTATCTGTTGATACTGTTTGGAGGAATGATGTACCAAATTTGGACCCTGACTTTTGTTGGGACACAGTATGGTCTAACATTAGGCTATCTTCTAGAAATCCAGACCATCAACAAATTCATTTAAATTCTGTTCATCGGACTTATTTAACTCCCCGCAGACTATGTGCTATGAGGATTTTGAATAATCCCAACTGCACTCTCTGCGCCTCAAATAGTATTGGTACCTTCCTTCACATGGTTTGGGAATGCCCAAATGTGTCGTCATTCTGGAATATGGTTGCCTCCAAACTTTCAACTATTTTTAGTATCAATATCATATCTTCTCCTTCTTTATTTTTATTAAATGACGTCTCACAGTTGCAACTAAACAATATACGCAAGCGCATCTTCTTTGCTGGTGTAACGGCGGCGAAGAAGATGGTAGCTACGCGGTGGAAACCTCCTCATACGTTAACGTTTCGCCAGTGGGCCTTAACCTTTCTAGATATAGTATATTTAGAGCAGTCGATAGCAAGGTTACACGGAGCAAAAGAAGAAAACATTAATATGTGGTCGGACATTGCAGATAAGCTTAAGGCTATGATTCAAGAAATCACTATATAGTGGTAACAGCCTAGCACAGGCATGCACTATTGTACATTCCGTGTTGGTCCGGGGAAAGGGGGTGGGTGGGTTTTCTTTTCCTTTTCTTGTTTTACTATTGTTTGTGTTGTTTGTCTGTTAATTGCATTTTTCTTTTGATTATGGAAAATAAAAATATTTGATAACAAAAAAAAAAAAAAACTCTCTCTCTCTCTCTCTCTCTCTCTCTGTGGGGATGACTGATTTACGTATACTGTGTACATTGATTAAGCGGAGGCACAACAAGTGTCCAGTCACACCCAGCTCAGAGTCCATTTCGTTTGGATTCGGGCCAGGTTTGACTGCTTACATCAGCCATCACCCACACACCACAGAGAGACTGTGCAAGTCCCTGAAGACGTTAGTTTTTCCTCCCTGCATTCCTGACACTATCTTCGACGCTGTCTTCGGCAAACTGACGGCTGTGCGTGTGCGTGTGTGTGTGTGTGTGTGTGTGTGTGTGTGTGTGTGTGTGTGAGAGAGAGAGAGAGAGAGAGAGGTGATTTAGGCCTAGACTTATTGAATGCTTTAACCAGTGAGAAATAGCAGATATACAAGCTCACAGCGCAGCGCTGCGAGCTTGTAGATCTGCTATTTTTGGAAAAAGTCGTGAAAATGTGTGCAAATCTTTGAATATGTATTTTCAAAGCGAACGTTTTGTATCTCAAATTTAGCTTCTGGGGGGTCTCTGGAACTAAATATTTTGAGATGGGGGTCCTTGGCCAAATACCATTTTGGGGGTCCTTCACATGAAAAGGTTTGAGAACCACTGACATAGTAGTCTCTCAAGAACAGACTAACTGAGCGCCACTTAAGTGAAAAGGACCTTTTCTTTGACGACATGGAAACATAGGTTTTTCAAAAAATCTTAGGATTCAAAAGACAATCGGGTCAAAATTCTAATTTTCACGATGTTTCAAAAATAGCAGATCTACAAGCTCGCAGTGCGGCACTCGGTGCCGCGCTGTGAGCTTGTATATCTGCTATTTTTCAATAGTTAAAGCATAAAATAATAATACACAATAATGCGTACCCGTTCTAAATGGGTTAAGCAGAGGCTTGTTGGATTAGCCATTGAACTAAAAAGAACCATGGTCCCCATCTTGACAAGAGCTTGGTCTGAGCCTTCAGCCTGCCTCCCCAGGGGTGTAAACACAAGTTGTTGTTTTTTTCTCCAGGATGCAAGGCCATCTTACCAGTCACCACCCACAGACGGTGACTCACAACAACTCACAACATGACTGCATAGGGCTGGGGCTGGGCTGGCCGGGGAGCATACTAGCTGTAAGGCTAATGATAATCTTATAGAGAAGCCGTCATAATGCTAATATCTAGGGGTGCGTCAGTTAATCGTACTAACTAATGCAACCAATTATTTAACCAGTAAGACTCCCTAATCGGAAGGCAATGGTAGCCAATCAGGAGGGAATATGGGAAATGGGACATGACTTTAGAGATACTGTGTACCGCTTTGCGTGATTTTAGGGCAAAATCTGTAGGAGTAGTGTCCAAAAATGTTTGTTTTTTTGCAAGAATCGGCCTCATGGTGGCGCTAGAAGAGGGCCAAGGAGTGTGTGTGCAAAGTTTGGCCTGGTTTGGGGCAGCGGCGGCAGAGATATGAGTAGGGCAAAAGTGTGACGGCACGTGTGACGTGTGACGGACAGACTGACTGACTGACTGTTTTGATAGTAACTGACCGTCAAATATATAATATATATATATATATATATATATATATATATATATATATATATATATATATATATATATATAAATAATAATCAAATTATGTTTTTCTTGCATGCAGTAGCGAATATTAGCAGATAAGCTCAAAAAGTGTTGAATCGCGACTTGGTAGTTTATTGATAGATATTGTTGCTACTTTTGTGTGACACCAATGTATGACAAAGTATAAAATACAACTTAAGTAGTTAATCAGTCTATTAAATTTTGATTGTAAAAAATATATATATTCAATTTAGCTTCTCTGTAATTTGATATTTAAAAAAAAGGAATGGATAGAATAATCAATAGTTGCAGCCCTAATGAAATTACAATCAGTGCAAAAAGCGTACAGGAATTTGCCTTGGTGACATAGATGCTGAGAGTGCCAGTTTAAAACATGTCACAGTAAATGTTGACAAACGGAAGGACGCAGGCTGCTGTTACTATTATTACATCATGTGTAAGATCGGATGAGACAATGTCATACAGGCTTGATGTGACCGCTGCACATTCCGTACAACAGTTCAGGGCATCCCTGTCTCCTCCAGGCTAGAACGATGGGGCTTAATCACATGACATCGCTGTCAGTTGGAAAAGCCTTGCATGTCCAAAACCGTTACTTTTCAGAAAATGGAAAGAATCACCTGTGTTCCAATTGCTCGAGCATAGTTATTTAGCCACAAGCTCTTGTTAGTACTTTTCATTGGTTAAATATCCTATATCAAAATTGCCTCATATAATGATGGGGTACGGTGGCACAGTTGGTAGTGCTGTTGCCTCACAGCTAGAAGGTCCTGGGTTCGATTCCTGCGGGTGCACGCTGTGGGCGTGTTCTCTCCTCCGCGTCATCAGCACCCACACTAGGTGGGGTTGGCGAAAGGGCCTTTCTGTGTGGAGTTTGCAAGTTCTCCCCGTGTCTCCTAGGGTAGACACCCTCACAAAAACATGCAGGGTTTCTATAATGCCTCCCCCTGGCCAGCCGGGGGGCCTACTGGTTGGAATAACGTGTTCCTTCCACGCGCTACGTCCAAACCGGGGAAATCCCCCGTCAGGTGAAAAGAAGCAACTTGGACTACTCATGCACTGAAGGAAGCATGAGGTCAGTCTGTTGTCTCCCCAGGTGCGGCAGAGGGAGAGCAGAAACCAGGATTACAGGTTAGGTAATTGGCACTGGGTGAAAAAATGGGTTACAAAATTGTGGGATCAAAATTATAAAGGGAAACAAAAAGGATTTGAATGAGAATGGCCTTTCCATTTATAAAATAACAGTTCAGTGGAGCAAGGAGCCTGGCGTTTGATTCAGATTTTATTGTGCATATTATCCACATTTGATCACAATTCAGCCTTTTACCTTCATAGAAGCCATCATCGTCCATGTTGCCATACACGTACAGGTATTTCCCAGCCACAAGGGGGAGCTCTGCTTCGGGGTGCTCATTTGGTCCATCATAAGGGTTATAACTGAAAGGAGAAAGACCATTGTTGTTGCTGTTGTTGTTACATTTGTAATGTAAAACATATGATGTAAAGTGATACATTACGATTATTAATTAGCTCATTGAAGAATGCATGTGTTTGACAAACCAAAGGCAAAAGAGGCAAATTCTTTTTGCAAACAACCCTTGGTGTATTTTATAATATAGGCTACCGAACTTTTAATTAATATATGTATATTGTACAGGACTACAGTCTCACAATTTACGATTGTGTAATGCAATTTTATAGATCTTTGGCTATTTTCTTTGTTATGTTTGCTCTTATTGCATTGTTTTCTTCTGGGGATCCATGGCACAAAAAAAAAAAAAGATTTTCCACCGCCTGGTATACCACAATACGGCTGTTACCGTCCCCAGCCCTAATGGGCATAAAATGGACGCAGACAGACATATACAGATAATTGCTCATAACAACCACACCAGCTTGTCTAATGAAGTACTGTCAACCTCCCAGATACATGAAAACCAGAAAAAGTACAAAACTACGACACAGACTCTTTAACACTTATATTGCAATGATTTTTTCTCTTCAATGTCTCGCGTTGCCATGGTTACCATAGACTTCCATGTAATTGTGCAATTGTGTAAAAAGTGCATGCCCATGCCTAGATGATGCACCACGTGTGTAGATGCTGTTCACAGCTTTCAAACAAAAAAATCCGCTTGGAAATCCGTTCAGGCATTCATGATTTATCAGCCATTATGTTTTCTTCAGATGTAAACAAACATGGCTGCCATGTTTGAAAGAATTGGTATGAAAAAAAAAAATTGAAAAAAAAATACAAACTCGGGAAACTCGGGGTTGGCACCATATGTGTTAACTAACTGACCCATAAATTTATCATGCACTGTATACTGTACATCTGCTGCTATGCTCACGCTCAGTTACCATGTGTAATTGTCGATATTTCTTTTGTCCTTGTTTTTGATCTCCTTTCCCCCTTCCCCATCTATGGAAATAATTATATGATGGGAACTATGCACGAAAACTAATTTCACCCACTTTTTACTCTGTAAACCTGTGATGTGACAGTAAAGCCGATTTGTGTTCTGCTTCTCACCTGTAACGGGCAGTGCAGAGGCGGACCTGGCCTGTGTAGCGAGGCTTGGACCTGGGTGAAGGGTTGACCTCATCCTCCATCTGTTGAAGGGCATGGGAATCTAGTCATTCACATTGACAAAACGCCATTCAAAACCAAAACTCCAACGTGGCTGCAAGCACGCAAAGCAATCATGGACAATGCAACAGCACGAGGACTTGACCAGCTGGTGGCCTCTACATCAGTACCATGCCATTTTACCATGTCTTACATATTACCGGTGTTATGTTTTCCACAAAGCCCATGAAAGTGTGTTTGACAGCAAGAAATGTGTTACATGTTAGCCTTTTGGCTTAATTCATCTTGAATGGCTATGCATCAAACTAGGGGTGCAACAGCTAATCACAAACAACCAATTTAATCAATTATACAATTATAACCATCGATTATAGGGGTCTAGTGCAGTGATTCTCAAATTTCAAGATCTCCCCTTAACTCTGACAGTGTACAAATGTGTATTTTGTACACTGGGTCCATTTGGTTCCATTTGTACACTGTCAGCGTTACAGACTAACCTAGAGAGTCCCTGAAATCCACTTTGAGAACCACTGGTCCAGTGCATTGTAACAGGGAAAGACTCCTGCATTCTCCGATCTACTTACGGTAGTTACTTTATTGTTCAACGAGTTATAAAAAAGTGATTAATCATTGACATATACACATTCAAATGTTTTTTTTTACTCGCTTCGCAATTATTAAAAAAAGTAACCGACAGAATAATCGCTAAGGAAATAATCAATAGTTGCAGCCCTACAAGAAGCATTCTAAATACTAAGCCAGCATTATGACTTTTAGATTCAGATCGTCCTCTACGAGAAGGGAGAGGAGACAGTGCATGATGTGACATGATGCACGCACGCACGCACACACACACAAGTAGTGCACACACATACATGGATGACACGTATTGTCATCCATATTGTTGTTGTCGGGCAGAAACCTTGTATCTCTATATTTCAACCTTTTATGTTATTTAATGCATCAAACAAGATTGTCATGCAAAAGAAGCCAATCCCCAAGCTTGTGATTTACACAGACCGCGAAAAGGGGCGGTATACTCAGGCAGGTAAGAGAGGCTTGGCTTTAGGGGAAATGGGCGTGAACAGTAAAAAAGGCCAGATCGCCATCTGATTTTAAAGTTGCAACCAGCCGATTCCCCCAGGGTGTCATCCCTTAGTATGGGTCCGTTTTCACCGTTGTCTTAGTATGGGTCTGTTATCACCGTTGTCATCCAGGCTCAGAAGTCGGTATACTGGCTACCAAGGAGGACCGGTTATCACCGATGGTCTTGTCACTGCAATGCACATGCGCCAACGCCAACACACGTTCAGAGGAATAATGTACTCGTTTCCTCAGCGGGAATCAAACCCAGGCCTTTGGATTCCCTGCTAAACAACGCTGCTGAGTGAGCTAACCAGGCAGCTGGCTGACTTTTTGTTGTTGTTTTGTCTTAACTTGGACCATGCAAACTAGGGAGGTATAATATTTACTATTCTGTCCATAGCGGCACATATATCGCTAGCGGCGCTGAGTCGGCTCATGCGACGTACACACCGGCTCATCGTCGCCTGAGACGGCTTGCTTCCGTCGTGGTATCGTCAAATAAAACAAACATTTCGGCGGCGCCTCCATCTCAGTAGCGTCCTCTGTAAGAGCGCATGGCTAGTAATCCCAACCTGGTGGTCTCGAATCCTAGCGTGGTTATGACTTTTTATTCCCCAGAACGTGTGATGACGCATGCGCATTGCAGTGATGAGACCATGGGTGACCGGTCTACTAGGAGGCTGGTAGACCGGTCTGCCAGCCTCCTGGTAGCCAGTAGACAGACTACTGGGCCTTAGCTAAGGGATGACAACGGTGATAACAGACCCATACTAAGGGATGATAATGTAGGTATCGGGTGCAGCAACATACACATTCATAGATCTCATACTGTAGAATCAAATTCGCTGTCTATGAAACATTGTTCAAAGGAGCTGCATAACACATGTTATTTAATACTGCAGTTTTTATTGTTTCGCTTGCCGCAAGCTGCTATAAATATCACGGTAAAAATATGAATGTAATTTGTTTCTTATTTAATTCTGAAAGTCAAAATGGTTAAAGCTCAAAGAGGAGATTTCTGCCCGACAGCGACAATATGTCAACCCGACACACCTCCGAGGGTGTTGCCCGTCGAGGGCTGCTGGGATGGTCTGTCGTCACGGTGTTGGGTTTGACGGACAGCTGATCTAGCCAATCTCTGTCTCCGGTCTGCGGTGGGCGGAGGAAGAACTGGGTGATCAGTGAAGGCGTGTTTGCCACACTCTCATTGCCTGGGAAACATTGATTTCCATAGCAAATAAACAGCTTCTATTTCAATGCTGATGGTATGGCTTCTGTTGCAGCGAGTATAAAGCAATAACCAGTGGTGGGAAATAAGTACATTTACTGTACAATTTTGAGGTACTTTTACTTTGCCTGAGTACAGGTAGTTAAAATGTTCAATACTTTAAACTTTTACTTCACTCCATCTCAGATAACAAAACACAAACGCAAGTTACAAATATCTAAATGAGGAACATAAAAAAGTAAATCATTTTGCCATAATTTGACCAAGTAGTATTTGACAAAAAATCTAATAAATAATAATAATAATAATAGACAGGTGTATATAATTCAACACTGTTTCAACAAATACCCATGCAGAGGCCTGTTAGAATGTTAATGTGGGAGATTTGTATTCACGATTGATTGGATGCAGCAAATGTTTGTACATTTACACAAATCTATTCTAACCAACAGGATCCTAATGGTATTTGCAGTACAGTTTAGCATGGAGTTGGAGTTTCCTAATATTTTTATCTATTCTAGTAAAGCAAAAAATATTTTCGGAGCACATGAAAATGAACGCAAGAGATTTCATTGCATTGTTTCTAGGTTCTGACTGCAATGGAGATATAGTAGCTACAATTAAGTCTTTGAATCTTCAATCTTGTTACTACTGGCCAGTGGTGTAAAGTAACTAAGTACATTTACTTAAGTACTATACTTAAGCCCACCTTGTGCTTCGTGTGTGTCCAGTCCGTTGAGAAACTGCGAGACTTTGTCCGGAGAGAGGGGAAACCAGGATGTGGAGTCTGGAGAGAGGGGAAACCGGGATGTGGAGTCTGGGTCAGAGCAGGGACGTGCAGAGAATATTAGAGAGGCAGGGGCTGAAATTTCTAAAAGGGCCTTTTGGTGAAAATGTTGAAAATAGCAGACCTCCAAGCTCACAACGTGTCGCGGCGCAACACGTTGTGAGCTTGGAGGTCGGCTATTTTCGGTGCTTGATACCACACTGAACTAAGCATAATCAAGTCAATACTGGATAGAGGGCAATTCTTTCAACATAAGATGCTGCATTCAAGTTCAGGAGAGTTTGGACAAGGTCATTCTCTCGAATGCTGCCTTCAGGTAGCGCATGGAAAGGGGACATTTGCGTTTCTATCACCATAGTAAAAACTGCATTCATGGTCTGGAGAGGGCACTTTTTTACACACGGATAAAAGGGCAGGGGCTCAAGCCCCCTTTGATGTCTATGTGTGCACGTGCCTGGGTCAGAGTGAAGGACATCCACGGTATCTGGTGGCCCCTGGCGCAGGTTCAGCAGCGTTTTGGAGAGCTGGTGGAACTGCTCATTCTGTGACCTGCATTTCTGTTCCAGGTCACAAACCTTGACCTTTCACAGTGCAAGAAAGTGAGAGTGAAAAGGGAGAGGGGAGGAGTCAGCCAAACAGAGGGTGGGAGGGCGAGAGAGAGAGAGAAGGAATGCAAAAGAAAGGGATAGGAACAGAGCAGTGTTAATTTTGACAGCACATTTAATTTTAGTTTAGTCGTAGTCTTTTGAATAAAATTTCATTTTGTTTTCCTTTTAGTCGATCATCTGAAAGGTTTTAGTTTTAGTCTAGTTTTGGTCGACTAAATATCATACGATTTTAGTCGTCTAAATCTACAGTTGATTTTGTCGACATAGATGTATGTTGGCGGGCCCTGATGGCGTCGTAATGGTTGATTTTACACTTGTTGCATGCTGAAAATAGTGTTAAGTTCACAAATGTGAGCTTGTAGATCGCTATTTTCTGAGCGCAACCAATAATAAAATGTTTAGTGATAATGATTAGTTCAACTGGATCTCTTCTCCATTAGCCTCTCCCTAAAATTTTGGTCTAGTTTTTGTTTGTTGACAAAATTGTTAATATATTTAGTCTCAGTTTTAGTCATTATATTTATTATCATTTTTTCAGGCACGTTGAGAACTCTAGGCGGGACCAGTCTTGGAGGCAGGCCGCGCTTTGCCCAATGAAAAATAGTAGATTTAAACGTGTGCTGGGTTTTGGTTTCCCCCTCTGACTGGAAACAAAGGAAATACATTGTAAAATGCTGTTTTGAATTACCACACAACGCCAAAAGAGATGCTTTCTAGCTTATTGCGATCACAAGAAAGCTGCAGTCCAATCCAGTGGTTCTTAAAGTGGGGTTTTGGGACCCCCAGGGGTCCTTGAGGGGGGCTCCCAGGCAAAATATGTTTACAGTATATGGCATCAAAACACGTTAAACAAACTTTAGACCTAGTTTGTACCATGGCTATTCTAAGCCGGGAGTATTCGGAACGCGTTGTGAGCTTGTAGAGCTGCTATTTCAGAAGATTCTTGAAACATATTGAGGGTCCCCGGCACAAAGTCTTTCAGATGGGGGTCAAATACACATTAATATGAGGGTCCTTGACATGAAAGTGTTTGAGAACCACTGGTTTATGCAGATCAAACGCAGAACCAATTACCACGCAAACCCGACCACAGCTTAGACAGCTTGCGATATAAAAAGGCTGCTGTCTAATCAACACATCTGGAAGTGAAGAGCCGCCATTACAGCTACAGATCATCTCTGTCGGGTGGAAACCTCATATGTCCAAAACTGTTACAATTCAGGATTCAAATTCTAAAATAGCAAAAGCAGATATGACAAGCTCGAAGCTCGTCGCGAGCTTGTGGATCAGCTACTTTTGACGCTTAGTTTTGAGCGACGCTGTAGTTATTAGTATGATCAAGTTGTACAAAAAAACACACTAAGTTAAAATATGAAGATGGGAGGTTTCTGCCTGACAGCAAACGAGATGCAGCTCCAACAGAACTCTGCTAGACTTTGATAACAAAGCCTCTCACTGCAACCAGTCGTTGAGAAGCTATGAACATAAAACATACACATACATATCGGGCGGAAACCTTGTAGGCTATGTCCAAAACTGTAACTTATTTTTCTAAATGTTTCAACAACAAAAAAAGACAAAATAGCATAACTTGTAGATCAGCTATTTTAGCTTGTTGTACGTGATACTGGCATTTAGCAAAGTATAAAATAGTGCACTGATTGGGGGGGGGGGGGGGGGGGGGGGGAAATATAAATACATGAAATATGGAGATACAAGGTTTCTGCCCAACAGTGGCGATAATTAAAGTTACAGGGGAGGCCTTGAGCCCCGTGGCCTGGTTCACAGCAGATAAGAGGACACAGTCAGGGCTCGATATAGCCATAGGGAGCGTTACTACTCGCCTCGCTCTGCCATGAAACCACATTTACAGAGTCTGAGGACTCAGCAGAAAGATGGGAGTAGATTCAACAGTTTGAGAGGGCAGAAGAGCCATCTCGGAGCCATGTCTGAGCTCTGCTGGCATTTAGGAGAGGCTGTACAAAAGGAGAATATAACTGCACGTGTGTGTGTGTGTGTGTGTGTGTGTGTGTGTGTGTGTGTGTGTGTGTGTGTGTGTGTGTGTGTGTGTGTGTGTGTGAGCCTATATAATGAAGACAGGGTTTAAAGCCCCAAAAAATCCCAAGACTGAAAATTATTTTCAGACCATGTCCCGATATGTGATTTTTGAAACATGGCTCGCGCAGCGCACAACATTATTTCCCTTAAGTTCTGAACTGCCTTCACTAAATGCGTGTATGCCAATCCATGCTTCATTTTATAGAAGTATCTTCTGAAGTTCTGTTGTATTCTATGCTAGTCTGGCCAATTCAAATACTCATATCTTGAAATTATAACTGCTTTTTAGTATGGAGATCACTTGACTAGCATTTTGATGAATTTGTCATTCACACGACGGCCATCGGTATACCTCCCCCTTATTTGTTATATAGCCCCTATGGAATCCTCAAGACTGAAGTCAGTCCCCAGGACTGAGAACTTTAACCCCTGTGAAGAATAATCATTTTCACAGATCAAGATTCATGAATCAAGATCGACTTGAACTTGGACTTCTTCCTTGTGCATCTTTTTCATTCACCCAGATAGGCTGTGTGGTTTTCACAATTAAAATTATCTTTATTGCACCATTAGTGCCATGACTAACAGCTAAAATACTGTAAACTCATTTTTAGATGGCTTTTGGGGTTTGGAGGGTTTGAACGAGCTGTGTTAAAATGCTCTCCTCTGCGCTGGCATGGGTCAAGGCTCGCCTGCTGAACAAAATCACATTAAAGTGTTGGCAGATGGATAATAATTATGATCCTAGTTGAACTACTCATACTTCATTTTCACGACAACGGGATTCAAAGAAAATCATTTGGAGTAGAACAGTGTGTGAGTGTGTGTGTGTGTGTGTGTGTGTGTGTGTGTGTGTGTGTGTGTGTGTGTGTGTGTGTGTGTGTGTGTGTGTGTGTGTGTGTGTGTGTGTGTGTTGATGTTTGTACAAGGCAACCTTATACAACCCCTCAATTGAAGTCAGATCTTCCCACAATGTGATCCTAACCTTAAAGTACATAATATTAACATATCATTAGCATGTACATTCTTCCTGTGGCCAAGAACAGCCCATCAAGGAAAAATATGCACGCTTGTGTGTACACAAAAACATTCCCCCCTCCCCCTCCCCTCTATGACAGGCATCAAACAGGTAGTTGTCTTTGATGCTTTCATTGATTAGAGAGATCACTAACGAGGACTTGACACGTTTATGGGCCAATCAATTACCTTAGTGCACAACCCCTTTGAAGTTCAAAGGGAGCAATTAAGAGCTCTGCCTGAGCTCCCCCTGATGAAAACGTCCCTCCACTGTTTCTGTTGACATTTAATGTCAACATAAAGAGTGGAACAGAACAGAAATACAGCCAGGGGATGTGTCTTTCTGCAAGGAAACACCCCAGCACAATAATATAGTTACTGGTGAAGGGAAATGACTGCTAAAAATGTATATACGTGTATATGTTTTAATAGTCTTAAAGTTACATAATAATTCCTTTAAAGAAACAGGGGGTATAAACGCTGTCCACAAATAAATGAATAATACTACACTTCTTTGTGCTCCTTTCTGTTTCTCTACGCTCAATGAGAAATTATGAACATTACCGTTGGCAAACGAAACTCTGAAAAAGATCAGGTTTGTTTTCTTGCACCTTCATACTGTACAACAGGGGTCTTCAACGTTTTCAGGCCAAGGACCCCTTAGTTGAGGGAGAGATGAAGCAGGGACCCCCACAACCTTTTTCATAGATTCCATATCGTTTCATTGTTTGACAGCACAATCATCAGTGTATTTTGGATTCATGTAAATTTGTGTTGTCAGATATTTGACCACTTAAACTGTCAATACTTAATAAACTTGATCTTTCACTCTGCACTTAGTCTGCTCTTTTTCCCCTCTACACCAAAGCTTTTAGCCGGAAATAGCCGATCTACAAGCTCACAACGCCTCACACTGCGAGGCGTTGTGAGCTTGTAGATCTGCTATTTTTGGCAAAAGTTCTCAGAATATGAAGAAAAAAAAATCTATCACACAAAGATTTGGAGGTAACTCTGAGGACCCCCTGTAGTAACTCTGAGGACCCCCTATTGAAGACCCTTGCTGCACAATGTTTCCCACATACCTTTAACAGGCGTACCGCTCCCCCATGCTCGTCATCAGCTTCAACCTGAGCCTGCATGCAGACACAACCCAGAAGACCTTGGTGACATACAGTAGGACAGAGGTTCACAAGCTTTTCAGGCTGCGACCCCCCCAAAATAAATCATCATTTGAACTGGGGACCCCCCCACAAAATAATCCTATTTGAACTGGGTGGGTACACCTTTAATTCGCCCTCATAGGTAGAATAATGTGACTGTGTATTAAGCAAACATTTGTAACAAAAGTTTTGCTTCTGGGGGGTCCCTGGAACTAAATATTTTGAGATGGGGATCCGTGGCCAAATACATATAATTTTGGGGGCCCTTCACATGAAAATGTTTGAGCACCACTGACAATAGAAATAGAACAACATATATATTCAAAGACTTGCACACATTTTCACGATTTTTCAAAAAATAGCAGATCTACAATCTCGCAGCGCTTGTGAGCTTGTATATCTGCTATTTTTCGATAGTTAAAGCACAAAATGTGAGTGAATCCTGAGTGGGCCCAGAATTTGGTGCGACACCCTTGACTGGGGTCTTACCTTTTGCAGTTGACGGATCTCCTGCCGCTGGGTGTGAAGGACCTCCAAGGCTTGTTCATGCCTCCGCACTGCAGCGTCGCACATATGCTGGGGAGACACACACACCCAGGGCATGGTTATAGATTAGGGCATTCATCGAATATCAAAGTCACGTTTTTTATTTTATTATTATTTCGAATACTAAAAATCACTATTTGTGAATGCCCTATTATAGACAAGCATGTGGTGGAAAGCACCATTTAACCCATTATTTTTTTTTTGCTATTATAGCGACATATGTTTTTTCAGAAATCTAAAGGATCTAAAACTTTAGAACAAAAATTGCAGATATCTGCAATTTTGGAACTTTTAAGATCTTTTAAGATCTTTAAAGATCGGTATATCATTTTTCATTTTTTTAAACACAAATCTTCTCTTCTGCCTGGGCACAAAACGAAACTTTTTCAGATGAGGGACTGCGACCAATTACAGAGGGTCGTTGGCATGAAAAAGTTTGAGAACTACTGATTAAAGGCCATTTCAAACAGGGAGTGAGTGGCGCGCCTTATTAATTCATTTTCAATATGAGGCGGGCGATTATTTAAGACATTTGTGAAAATGTGTGCAAAATCTGCAAATCTTTGAATATATGTGTTTTTTAAGCGAACATTTTGCTTCTGGGGGGTCCCTGGAACAAAATATTTTAAATCCGGACGACCTTTGCCGCATGTCACTCCCCATCTCTCCACCCATTTCCTGTCAGTCTACTGTCCTATCCAATAAAGGCATAAAAGCCCAAAAACAAATATTAAAATAATAATCTATCTATAAATGCGAGAAGTCTCTGCGTGTGTGTCTGTCTGCGTGTCTGTAATCCGCGTATCTCGAGAACCGTTCGTCCCACCGGCTTCAGATTCGGCACGCGCGTTCCCCGCCGCGGCACGGAGTGCAGTGCCGGGCCTCGACCCGACCCGACGCACGGTTTTCCCGAACCGGCGCGAAACGTTCGGAATCGCTGACTCATTGTGACATCACTTCATAAAAGGCTCTGACATCACGTACGCCACATGAGTCAACAAAAAATGGACGCATATAGACGTGTTCTGATGTTCATATATGGGCTTAAATGGACACAGGCAAACATATGGCCTGTGTCCATTTATGACAACAGGTATAATGGGGTTTGCATTAAAGGGGGAACCGGCACTGTGTCTGCAACACAGTCGGAGGCACAGACAGATACAGAGATCTCCATAATGGGGAATAAAGGGACACAGACAAACAGATATAGAGATCCATATATGGGCATAAAATGGATGCAGACAGACAGATACAGAGATCTCCATATATGGGCATAAAATGGACGCTTAGAGACAGATAACTCCATATATGGGCATAAATGGACACAGGCAAACAGATGGTCAAAACGGGTCCGACATGGGGTTTGCATTAAAGGGGGAACCGGCACTGTGTCTGCAACACAGTCGGAGGCACAGACAGATACAGAGATCTCCATAATGGGGAATAAAGGGACACAGACAAACAGATATAGAGATCCATATATGGGCATAAAATGGATGCAGACAGACAGATACAGAGATCTCCATATATGGGCATAAAATGGACGCTTAGAGACAGATAACTCCATATATGGGCATAAATGGACACAGGCAAACAGATGGTCAAAACGGGTCCGACAGAGATCTCCATATATGGGCATAACATGGACGTAAACAGACAGATATCTCCATATATGGGCATAAATGGACACACGCAAACAGATGGTCAAAACGGATCCTATGACAACAGGTATAATGGGGTTTGCATTAAAGAGCGGGACATTCATTCCCTATTTACATTGTTCCCGAGTTGGCCAGGACGCCGACTAGACGCTCGGCCGCCCAAAGGGCGGCCGAGCTTCTAGTAATAATAATAATAATGCGTTCCCAGTCTAAATGGGTTAAACCCCCTCCCACTATGAAGAACATTCATGGGGGGCCCGCAGTGAATCCTTGACTCCTTTTACCCAGGGCCCAGAATTTGGTGTGACACCCCTGGTTTCAACCCTTGGCTCACTACGCGTTGAAGAGTCTCTGAGCATCTGCTGTGTGAATGTAGCTCTGGTCCATCGCGTCACCTCCAGTGACGCACTGACAGACCCGTCAGAAAATGAATAGGCCGCGTTTTCTCAGCCCCTACGAGCGCTCAACTTCAGTCAAAATAAACAAAACTACTTCACTACTCACCAAACCAAAGGTAGTTTTGTGTTGTTGAAAGTCTATTCTCCGCGGTGGTGAACCCCTCAGCACCCCACCCAATCTGCAAAATACACAATTTTTAGCGTGAAATAAAGTGCATCCAACTCGACCGCCGCTTATTTCCGGGTTGTGAACCATTGTGTCTGCGGTGCCCGCTGGGTGGCTCGAGGTGGGTGCGTTTTATTTCATGACAAAAATAATGTATTTTACAGAGTACTGGTAGGGGCTGAGAAATCGCTGTCTATTCATTTGTCGACGGGTCTGTCAGAGCGTCACTGGAGGTGACGCGATGGACCAGAGCTAGTGTGAATGCAGACAATATATTTTCCCCTCAGTATGATACAACGCTGCCTCCCCCCCCCCCCCTGTAACACATAGTGTCCCCATCCACATAATCAATATACAATGAGAAACTCACAAACCCTTCTTCTCTATATTAAAGAGTGGGTCAATTTCTTTCTCGTATGGACGTTTCTCTCTCGAATGCAGCCGATCCGTACAAACAGACAATCAATAGAAGATGCAGGAAAGGCAGGGATTAGTAATGAGAGTGCATTTCACGGAACTATAGACTATGTCTGATTACTATTGGCACAACAGAACATAATGAAAAAAAGTGAAACCGATGACACCTTAGCTCATGAGGTATACAGTATCAGTTCTCCACTTTTTTTTACGACAGCCAACGCCTTAACCCAGTTGTTCTCAACCTTTTCCGGCCGTGACCCCCAAAATAATCATATTTTATCTGGGGACCCCCCCACCCTGACGAGCACTAAAAGTTGAGGCATTACATTTTGTGTAACACGGTTTTATTGTGAAAATAGCAGATCTACATGCTCACACGAGCATGTAGATCGGCTAGTTTCACAATTTCTGCCTCTAATATTTGTCCATTTGGCCAATGTTTAATTTGTCATTTTAGTGGTATTAAAAAGTCCTTAAATTGTCACTTTAGAAATGTGCAGATACCCTCTATACCAGGGGTCTTCAACAGGGGGTCCGGGACCCCTAGGGGGTCCTCAGAGTTACTATAGGGGGTCCTCCAAAGCTTTGAGTGATAGAAAGGTTTTTTTTTTTTCTACTTTTAGTGTCAAAATTCTGAGAACTTTAGCCAAAAATAGCCGATCTACAAGCTCACAACGCCTTGCAGTTTTCGGCAAAGAACTTTGGTGTAGAGGGGAAAAAGATCAGACTAAGTACAGAGTCAAAGGTCAAGTGTATTATGTATTGACGGTTCAAGTGGTTAAATATCTGAAAACACAAATTGACATGAATCAAAAATACACTGATGATTGTATTGTGCTGTCAAACGATGAAACTATATGGAATCTATGAAAAGGTTGTGGGGGGTCCCTGCTTCATCTCTCCCTCAAATAAGGGGTCCTTGGCCTGAAAACATTGAAGACCCCTGCTCTATACACTTAAATGTATATTGGTTTGTTTACAGTTGAGTGAGAAAACAATGTTAATCATCTGGGGACCCCCTCAAATAATTTGGCGACCCCCCCTGAGGGTCTCGACCCCCAGGTTGAGAACCACTGCCTTAACCCATTTGCTAGCCGGCCGTACTTGCCCGTACTTGTCCGGTCGGCTCAATTAGCCGATCGTCTTTTCCCGTACTAGGTCATTAAAAATTAAATTAATGATAATTATTAAAAAAAAACGGTCGCCGGTCGTTCTCTGTCTCTTTAAGGATCCATGTGAAGGGTTAATGTGTCAGGGATCATGTGACGTCATCTGCAACTCGAGCCAGCAGACTGCATAGGCGCTCCAGTACGTGTTGTTATCATTTGTGGCATTGTTTTTTTTTTAACATGTTTATAAATAAATAGAAGATTGATCGGCAGTACTTCTGTTCAGGGGTTTTTAAGGGGCTCCCTGTGGCTTGGGAAGGGTTAAAGGGTCGGTGTCATTTGAGATTTTAGCTATACAGTATACAGTGGTGGCCAAATACATCGAATTATGGGGGTCCTCCTTGACATGCAAAAGTTTGAGAACCACTGACTCTAACAACAGGGTTATTTGTCAAACTGTTTTTAGAATGGGCCTCAGGTCCTATTAGTGGGTTAAACTGGGAGGCGGGGAACGGGACATTTCCAAAAGCAGCAGTGAGAGAAGTGAAGGGCAGTCAAGTGGAAATGGGACGTGCTGGGCCCCTGATTCAGCCCGGGAAAAAGAGTTGGAGAGGCCCTCATTGCGCGCTATAGAGAGAGATCTCTCTCTACCAGTAAGACTCCCTAATCGGGAGATAAGCGACCGTTGGTCGCTTATCTCCACAAATAGGCCAAAAGTTTGTTTTACCAATTATCAAGACATACGGGCAGTTGACAGTTTGCCATGGTTACTCATTGAAGTTGAATCTCCATATATGGAGACATAAGTTGCTCATACCATAGCAACCATGTTTTTTACAGGGCCTGGGATTGATGACATCAGAAATCTCCATATATGGGCATGAAAGGGATTTTGTTTCTGGAAATATGTCTGTGGGGTGCCACATTTGGAATAAAACACTTACATCACACATCTGGATATCCATACAGCCCATCTAGTTTGCCTGTGTCCATTTATGCCCATATATCTGATGACATTGGGACACTGATCTCCATATATGGGCATAAAACTTATGTTAATTAGTAAAGCCTGGGGATCTCCATATATGGGCATGAGGGGTATCCTAAAAGGGCATCATCTGGGAATAGCAAATATAGTTATCCTAGAAAGTGAAAATCTTACATCAAAGGCCATAACTACCTACCTACCACCATACTGCATTCCTCATTAAACTACCTACCAGTAAGATGCCTATAGGGAGAAAAGCAAAGGGCGAGGTTGCACCATTTCTTGGTCTTCTGGCCAGTGATGTATATCGGACCATTTAACCATATATGGAGACATCTGGTACCCAAAGATATTCACAGATATGGGCTTAATATTGATGACATAAGGGATCTCCATATATGGGCGTAAAAGGGATTTGGTTCCCCTGGCATCACAGGGATCTCCATATATGGGCATAAAATGGATTTGGTTACCCTGGCAACACTGGGATCTCCATATCTCCATATATGGGCATAAAAGGGATTTGGTTCCCCTGGCATCACAGGGATCTCCATATATGGGCATAAAAGGGATTTGGTTCCCCTGACATTACAGTGATGTCAGTGGCTGGTTCTACAGAGGGGATCTCCATTTATGGGCATAAAAGGGAATGTATGTATGATGATGTCAGATATCATAGACGTCATAGGACTTTCACATAACGAATAACTGAGTAAGCATGTAAACCCGTAAAATCTATATTTGGGCATGGCTGATTTATGACCTCATCATGATGACACGAGCAAACACAGCTGAATTGTATAAATGATCAGTGCAGAAACCAACAGAAGTATTTGACCAAGACTCTTCGATTTAAACATCAACAAAGGTGTGACGTTTGTTGATGGTCACAAAGGTGTGCCGGACGGACGGACGGACGGACGGACGGACGGCCGGTGGAGGTTTTCATAGTAAACTGCTCCCTGACGGTCGCAATTATAGCGCTGCTGCTAGACATCTGGTACCCAAAGATATTCACAGATATGGGCTTAATATTGATGACATAAGGGATCTCCATATATGGGCGTAAAAGGGATTTGGTTCCCCTGGCATCACAGGGATCTCCATATATGGGCATAAAATGGATTTGGTTACCCTGGCAACACGGGGATCTCCATATCTCCATATATGGGCATAAAAGGGATTTGGTTCCCCTGGCATCACAGGGATCTCCATATATGGGCATAAAAGGGATTTGGTTCCCCTGACATTACAGTGATGTCAGTGGCTGGTTCTACAGAGGGGATCTCCATTTATGGGCATAAAAGGGAATGTATGTATGATGATGTCAGATATCATAGACGTCATAGGACTTTCACATAACGAATAACTGAGTAAGCATGTAAACCCGTAAAATCTATATTTGGGCATGGCTGATTTATGACCTCATCATGATGACACGAGCAAACACAGCTGAATTGTATAAATGATCAGTGCAGAAACCAACAGAAGTATTTGACCAAGACTCTTCGATTTAAACATCAACAAAGGTGTGACGTTTGTTGATGGTCACAAAGGTGTGCCGGACGGACGGACGGACGGACGGACGGACGGACGGCCGGTGGAGGTTTTCATAGTAAACTGCTCCCTGACGGTCGCAATTATAGCGCTGCTGCTACTCAAAGATTTGTGACAAAGTGACAAGCCAGTGAGCCAATTACATGAGTTATATTTCGTTGTTGTCAGGTGGAAACCGTTTGTTTTGTATTTATCATTTTAAAAATGATTTAAACTAGTGAAAACAGCCGATCTACAAGCACACAACGCCTCGCACCGTGAGGCGTTGTGTGCTTGTAGATCTGCTGTTTTCACTACTTTTGTGCGGCGGCCTTGTATGATGAAGCAAGGCTTTGCTTTGCAAAAAAAATTACAAATTTGAAACTTGGAGACATGAGGTTTCTGCCCGACAGTGACGATTTACTTTGTTGGCCGCCCATGCAGCCCCCAAAATGGAACAAAGGACGACATTTTATTTATTTATTTTTCCTAATGGCCGGCCTGGACTGAGTGGAATCTAAGGCAATCGGCCGGCGAGGCGCATTATAGAAAAGCACTGTCTGAAATGTGGTCCAGTGAGTTGAGATGACAAGAAACACGGAGTAAACAGAGTCAGGCTGAAGAAATACTGGGATAGGGAAATGTTGGGTTAGAAAAAAAAGGTGGCCCGTTATTTTACGAAAGTGTATAAATGGACTCCATATTTCAATACTATAACCTCACCCATGCAGAGCATAAGCTAATCTGGAGCCCATTTACACTTTCATACAATACCAGTTCACATTTCTTCCACCTTAGATAATATAATTTATATCCAGATTGAAGCCATAGTTTACACAATCTTTTCCCAAAGCTTTCTCAGGCAGGGCCTGATAACATCTTTTCCCAAAGCTCCGAGAACGGCTATTTTCGGCAAAGAGGTTTGGTGTGGAGGAGAAAAAGAGCACACGTAAGTGCAGAGTGAAAGGTCAAGTTTATTAATTATCGACGGTTCAAGTGGTTAAATACCTGAAAACACAAATTGACATGAATCCAAAATACACTGATGATTGTGCCGTCAAACAATGAAACCATATGGCGTCTATGGGTTGTGGGGGTCCTTGCTTCATCTCTCTCTCGACTAATGGGGTCCTTGGCCTGGAAACGTTGAAGACCCCTGGCTTAGGTAACATCTCACCTTCAGAACCTGTTCCAGGCTCTCCACTTTGCCTTGCAGCTGCCTCCTCTCCCACTGCGCCGAGTCCCTCTCCTGGCTCACAACAGAAAAGGTCCGTCTCAGCTGGTCATAGTCTGACTGTACCTACAGGAGGATGGCCAGAGAGAGAGAGAGAAGTAATGTGGATGGTTAGTGTCTGCTAAATAAAAGGACAGTGTTGATTTCGTCGACTAAAACTATGACCAGGGTTTTGAAATTAGAAAAAATATTTTTCCAGTACTGGAAAGGTTTTGGAATTCATCAAGGGTCCTGGAAGGTCCTGGAACAAATAGCTATGCATTGTCTTTGGTTATATTATTGATTTTGTTAATACCTCTGAAATTACAAATTAAATATTGGCCAAATTGTCAAATATTAAAGGCAGAAATTGTGAAAATAGCAGATCTACATGCTCACAAGCATGTAGATCTGCTATTTTCACAATAGAAACGTGTTATACAAAATTCCTCAACTCTTAGTGCTCGTCAGGGTGCCCCCAGTTAAAATATGATTATTTCAGGGGTCACAGCCTGAAAAGGTTGAGAACCACTGGCATACACTACATGTCTTTGGGCATTGTGCATAGGAGTAAGCGACTTGTTATATTGAGCTGAATTATTGTTATATAGTCCTGGAAATTGGGTTAAATATTCTGGAAAGGTTTTGGAAAGGTTTTGGAAATGAATTGGTAAAAATGTGTGGGAACCCTGTATGACGAAAAATGTGTGTCGACTGGGTTTTTTTCACTGACGAAAACTAAATAAAAACTAAGCTGTGATGACTAAAACTAAGACTAAATATATTGACAATTTCGTCAACAAAATAAAAACTAGACTAAAACGTTAGGGAGGGACTAGTGGAGGAGAAAGTCATTATGTTTGGTTGCTCTCAGGTGTTGCTTGCTGAAAATATACGATCTACAAGCTCACAACGTGTCGCAGCGCGACGCGTTGTAGATCGGCTATTTTCAGTATGCAACCAAGTGTAAAATCAGTCATTACGATGCCATCAAGGCCTGCCAAAATACATTTTAGTTGACTAAATCAACTGTAGATTTAGTCAACTAAAATCTCATGATATTTAGTTGACTAAAATTGGACTAAAACTAAAACTTTTCAGGAGACAAAAACTAAATCAAAAACAATCAAAAACTGTCAAAAACAACACTGATAGTGATGAAAGTAAGCCAGAAAGTTAAAACAAATATATTTTAATCAGCACCATTATTTCCTCTATTCAATGTATCATTTATCTTTTTTTTCCTTTTTTTTACTGAAGCTAAACTGCTCAACACCAGGTTGAGGTGGACTGTGGACACATGACGGTCGTGAGATTTCTCAAGTGCATAGCCTACAACAGGCCTTGTTGACTAGATTTAGTATTTAAGTACACTTTTGAGGTATCTGTACTTTACTTGAGCGTTTCCAATTTCCAATACTTTTACTTCTACTCAACTAAAATTTGGATCCAAATATTGTACTTTTACTTCAGTTCACTGCATTTATTTGAAAACTTTAGTTACTAGTTACTTTGCCAATAATATATTATAAAACATACATAAACCAATTAGCCCTATTTTATACCTTGGCTATTTGAAAATAACCGATCGACAAGCTCACGGCGCGTTGTGCGCGTTTGTACTTTTACTTTTGGTACTTTAAGTACATTTTGATTGCCAAACTTTCATACTTTTACCCAAGTACATTTTGAATTCCGGACTTTCAATTGTAAGGGTGCCCTCAGACCAAAATACCTATGAGAGTGGAATCCGCGTTCCGCCAATGCATTTCAATGAGAAGGGAGCGTTTTTTTGCAGAAATCCTCTGCTGGCATGAAACCGCTTCACTCTCATTGAAATGCATTGGCGGAATGCGGATTCCACTCTCATAGGTATTTTGGTCTGAGGGCACCCTAACAGAGTATTTCTATATTGCAATATTGATACTTTAACTTGAGTAAAGAATAGTACTTTTTCCACCACTGGTGTGTGTGTGTGTGTGTGTGTGTGTGTGTGTGTGTGTGTGTGTGTGCGTGCGTGCGTGCGTGCGTGCGTGCGTGCGTGCGTGCGTGCGTGCGCACCGTTTCTACCACGGCAGAAGCTACCTTTCCACGTAGCGTCTACAACGTCCTTGCATAGACGCGTCACCATGGGAACCAAAGAGTTCCGGGGTGAAAAAGGGGTGATACGGTGATCGCGTCATAGCAGATGTACCTCCGCCTGATGGAGCCGTCCTCAAAACCGTCCAAGCTTAAAGTCCCTACTCTCTACATGGCGGCAGAGACAGATACTGTTCCTACGCTCTGTAATTTCGATGACTAAAACTGTATGTTTGCAGAGACAGACTGCTGTACCCTGGTCAACTCATCACCTGCTCTTATTGTGGCTTTCTCTCTGCCCTGGTGAACCAGCACCTTTTACCTGCACAAGACAATCTTGTTCATCTGCATCTCTGTTGTACTTGGGCAACATTTTTGACCCACTTTCATTTAACCCATTTAGGCCTAGAACATCAGTGAAAAATAGCAGGTATACAAGCTCACACACAGCGCGGCTGCGAGCTTGTAGATCTGCTATTTTTGAAAAAGTTGTGATAATTTGTGCAAATCTTTGTATATGTATTTTCAAAGCGAACGTTTGTAACTCAAACTTTGCTTCTGGGTGGTCCCTGGAACTAGATATTTTGAGATGGGGGTCCGTGGCCAAATAAATATCATTTTGGGGGTCCTTCACATGAAAAAGTTTGAGAACCACTGACATAGTAGTCTCTCAAGAACAGACTAACTGAGCTCTCCAGTTAAGTGAAAAGGACCTTTTCTTTGACGATGGCCAGCCAGATTGCTGACATAGAAACATAGGTTTTAAAAAAAAAACCTTAGAAGGATTCAAAAGACACTTATAGAATCAGGTCAAAATTCTAATTTTCATGATTTTTCAAAAATAGCAGATATACAAGCTCACAGCGCGGCACCGCTCACAGCGCGGCACCGCTTTAACAAGCTCACAGCGCGGCACCGCTTTAACTATTTTTCAATAGTTAAAGCATAAAATAATGATACACAATATGTGTACCCGTTCTGAATGGGTTAATCTTTGCTCCCACCTTGTCAGAGAACAGATGGCATCTCTTTGTGTTGCATGATGTAGTGCGCCGTGGAGCAAAAGTTCTAATCTGTGTCCCTGGATGTGTGTCAAATCTAGCCCAAAACAATGTGATACTATTAGCACCCAGCTAATTGCTTGCCACTACAGATGGACACCGGGTTTCCATCTGTGTGTGTGTACGTTTGTGCGTGGGTGCGTGTGTGCGTGAATGTTTTTTTTTTTGTGTGTGTGTGTGTTAGAGTCAAGCGATATGTCATACGTTAAGAACAATTCATGACTTTTAAGAAACGAACATACTTACTTGCTCAGTGTGATTTACTTGAAGATACAATGAAGATACAATGTATTGTATGTATGATATGTGAAACTGTGAATTGATGGCTATGTGAGAAATTTGTGGAATAAAGTTTATATATAAAATAAAGAGTCAAGCGATATGACTTCAAATCAATATCACCATTATTTCAAATTCAAAAGTTGACTCGATTACGAATAATGAACAATTATGTGATGCGGTGTGAGCTGGTAGATCGGATATTGCATTGTACAACAAAATATAATAGGCCTATAGTCAGTCCATTATTAAAAGATCTATTAGAATGTTGTTGAGTCAATTCTATATAAGAAATTAAAACTGATGTAGTGATAAACACTGCTGTAACACTGCTGTAGTGCCCCATATGACATGCAATTTAGTTTTTTTTTGGGTGTGGCTATTCTCATGCAAGAAGAATGGTGTCCCACCCTCAAGGCAATTTTAATATAGGATAGATGTTTTTGCTGTGACCAACTTGCTAGCGTACAAACAATATGCTCAAATATAATCCAAAATCGAACTGTGCTTGAAAACAAACACTGAACAGTCCCAAATACGGCAACAATGTTTCAAATCAATACCAGACATAATGCCAGAAATCCACACACAAAACATCTTAGGCACACATCAAACATATAATTTTCCAAATGTCTGTCTGAGTGAGTGTCTGTCTGTCTGTCTGTCTGTCTGTCTGTCTGTCACAGCGTTTCTCCTCAGTGGCTGGAGCAATTGATCTGAAATCGCATCACCATTAGCATATGAACACACCTGACATAACTGTGAAGCCCGTTTGTCACTTTCACAAATCATATGCTGTATATTAGCATTTTTATGGTGTATCTATATCTATTCTGCATCTAGCTTGAGGCATGTCTATTCTGCATCTAGCATGAGGCAACATGTTTAACCAGCTGTGTGTGTGTGTGTGTGTGTGTGTGTGGGGGGGGGGGGGGGGGGGGGGGGGGGGGGGGCGGTTGTCTGGCCCTGTTACAGATTTTGTCCAAAAATCATGCAGATCGGTACACAGTATCTCTGTAGCCATTAAACCAAACTGGTATTTCTTACATTGATGCTCCTACATATTATCATGCAAGCACCAGTTAAAGTTACTTTCCATCCCTCATATACTGTGTGCACAGTGCACATCCCATAACCCACACACTGCACATAATTTCGGAGCTCATATCTTTGAACGGGTAAGGGCTAGTGATACATTATTTACTTAATGTATATGATTACAGTAGAGGTGCTAAAAGGGCGTGATCCCCTGTGGAAACAAGGCTATTCGTGTATTGATTTCCAAGAGATGGATCACTGACTGCAACTGTAAGACTGATGCAATGGCTGACACATGCTGTACACAGTAGCGCAACATAGCGAGTTACCTATCTGTCTTACACCACTGGTACTGCAAAGTAAAGCTTCACTTTGATCAACAACCCGATAATGGCAGTGTGTTTGTGTGTGTGTGTGTGTGTGTGTGTGTGTGTGTGTGTGTGTGTGTGTGTGTGTGTGTGTGTGTGTGTGTGTGTGTGTGTGTGTGTACGTTCACGTGCGTTCATATCGATGGCCAAAACCTCATACCTGAAAAATTCACTTTGTTGAAAAAGAACAATGTGTGTTCAACACCAAAAACTCCTATCTACTATTTCTAGGTTTTTACCTATAAATAGTTAGGCTATTTCTTTGTTAAATAACACTTTTTACAGCACTTAATTATGCTCCTTTTGAGATCAAGACATTCTACAGGTCTGTTACAAGTATTCCCATTACATCTCTTTTATAAACTCACCCTCTTTCACCACCTGACACCAATCATTAGCAATCAACAAGGCAACGCAGATAGGAGTTTTTTTTGCCACTTTTGCAAACCTGTCAAATGTCATGTTCTAGTCACATGACATTTTTTTTAACAAAATGAGGGGCAGAACGATCTTGCAGGCAGACTGACCATGCGCAGCATAGCCTGTTGTCCTCATTTCAAGTGAAATACAAAAATCATGAAATTTGCAGATACTGTAGGAGGTTTTGCATTTTGGCCATCGATATGCTCATTGTGTTATGCATTTGTGCGTGACATACCTGGTCATACTTGGACGCCTTTAGGCTGTGGCCGATCAACTCAAGGTTTAGGCGTTTTTTCTCTTGCAAGGCAGCGCAGAGTTTAGTTTTCTGTGGGGAAATAGCGACAGGAGGGATGGAACGGAGGGGATAGAGAGAAAGACCAAAAGAGAAAACGAGAAAGAGACAGAATTGAGGGTTATTACTGTATGTCAGGGGTCTTCAACAGGGGGTCTGGGACCCCTAGGGGGTCCCCAGAGTTACAACAGGGGGTCCTCCAAACCTTTGAGTGATAGAAACCTTTTTTTCTCCTTTTTTATATTAACCACTTGAACCCTAGCGTCCATATTCTGAGAACTTTAGCCAAAAATAGCAGATCTACAAGCGAGCTTGTAGATCGGCTATTTTCGGCAGAGAGGGGAAAAAGAGCAGACTAAGTACAGAGTAAAATGTCAAGTTTATTAGGTAATGACAGCTCAAGTGGTTAAATATCTAAAAACACAAATTGACATGAATCCAAAATACACTGATGATTGTGCTGTCAAACAATGAAACTATATGGATCTATGATAAGGTTTTGGGGGTCCCTGCTTCATCTCTCGCTCAACTAAGGGGTCCCTGGCCTGAAAACGTTGAAGACCCCTGCTGTATGTGATGTGAATCTAAACCAAAGCATTTCCCATTATCTTTTCATGCGATGCAGTCTTATACTTGAATGCATCATGCATGCATCATGTAGGCAAGCCACACTTCATAGCTCCATCTGCAAGCTACACGGTTACATAAGCAAAGGATGAAAGACTCACATTAGCACTGATCCCACCCTTTTGAGTGCGTGCGTGCGTGCGTGCGTGCGTGCGTGCGTGCGTGCGTGCGTGCGTGCGCGCAAGCTATTCTCTGTGTGTCTAAGCTCTAAGATGCCGTCTGGAGGACAAAATCCACAGCTGCATTCTGTCACACTTCATTTGTTGTGTGGCTTTAGGACTGGATGGAGAGATGGAGGGAAATACAGATCAGGGGCGTCAATTGGGTATGGCAGGGGTATGCAGCTGCCATACCCTGGGTCCAGGGGGGGAAATAAAAGTTACTTTTAAATATAAACCCATGAATGTCTCTTTGTTTATCTGCGCTGGTTATTATGTTGTTAAATTACAGTAGAATAACTACAAATGCAAAATTGTACATAATGGTCACTTTAACATATAATTATATTCTCCACACTTTTATTCTTCCCAGCTTGACAAAATGGTATATTACCAGGTTCCGCAGGTCAGCTGCACAGGTGCAATGCATTGTTAATTGTGGCACGTTTACTACATGCCAAGTTTAGCTGCACTTGAACCGAAAAAATTAAAATGAAATAAAATGTACTTCTTAAAAAAATGTATCATGCCTGTTGCTAAGGTATGGCAACATGACTGGTGTCGTGCGCGTGCAAGACACCAGTCATGTTGCCATACCTTAGCTTTTTCTGAACTGACGCCACTGAAATACAGATGGAGGAAGGAGAGTGCACAGCACATGGGGAAGCGAGTGAGTGAGTGAGTGAGTGAGTGAGTGAGTGAGTACGGGGTGGATGATGGTTGTGTAAAGTTGGGACAAGGGACCGCTTCAAAATAGGTGCAACAGTTAAATAATGGATCATCATTTAATAACAAAATCTATCCATATCTTGGACATGTCATTACTGGCGAACATTTTTTAAATTAGCCAGTAGTCAATGAACATCTGCTATTTTCACTATTTTCGCAAGACAGTGATCTATTATATTAAGGACCCCAATGGAAAGACCGCAAGGACTTTTTTTGGTGGAATCCTTTTAGACTAAGTGTGTTGACTGTACTCGTGCCGTTTTACATTTCTGTCTAATAAAATATTCAATCAATCGATCAATAACGTGTTTCTCGTAAAAGTAATTGATAGAATAAAGGCTAGGAAAATAATCCTAGGGGACAGTTGCAGACCTAGTTCAACAAAGGAACAGGAGAGAAGGAAATGGACAGAGGGAGAATGACAGAAGCAGTGAGGTTGAAATTAGCCGGGGGAGAGGGTAGGATTGAGGAAACAAGTGACACTAATATGTCAGTTTCAAGTGAAGTGTGATCTCTTATAACTTTACTGTAATTCTGCCTTTAAGACAAGGAAAAGACAACATTTAAGCTATGTAACAATATTAAAATAACCTGAAATCCCTGACAATCTACTGACAGTGACATCACACTACGGGTACATAGCCAGGCCTACTCCAATTCCAGACTAGCGAACCTTCATATGGTTGCTGTCAGGAAGAAACCTTGTATCTCCATGTTTCAACATAAATATATCGTTGTTGTCGGGTGGAAACCTTGTATGTCCAAGACAGTTTGTTTTGTATTTATCATTTTAAAAATGAACTAAACTAGTGAAAACAGCAGATCTACAGGATTGGCTGTTTCACTACTTTTGTGCGACAGCCTTGTATGATGAAGCAGGGCTTTATTGGGTGAAAAAACTTAAACTTACAAACTTGAAACTTGGAGATACGAGGTTTCTGCCCGACAGTAACGATCTTAATCACACAAGAGTGATCAAAAATAGATGAGTAACGGGCAGCACCCAAAAGCAGACTAGCGGGAGGGAATGTTCAACTCAAACGGTTTATTTAACAAAGAGTGAATAACAGAACTCAAAGCATCAGGCACATACACAAACTCACGCAACATACTGTAGGTCTACGGCCCACCAAAGACACAACACAAACACAGGACTTAAATAGACAGAGGGTGACAACACGTGAAATCAAGGACAAATCAACACCGGGATTGGCTGAGGGGCTAAGGCGCCGTACAGACATCTGCGTCACGCATCATCATCTTATCGTCTGAGAATGGCCACTGGGAACGCCGTACTAATGCATTCTCAATGCAAGGTTGTTTGGTTGTTTGGTGTTTTGTCGTTGCCGTGTCTCTTCAAGAGCGTACAGGCTGCGGTTGAGCTAGAGACACGGCAACGACAAAAAACCAAACAACCTTCCATTGACAATGCATTAGTACGGCGCCCCCAGTGGCCATTCTCAGACGATAAGATGATGATGCGTGACGCACATGTGTGAGCGCGGCCTAAGAGGACACAGGTGGAAACACTGACAATCCACAAGACAGGTTAGACAAGGCAGGTACAGAACTACAAGGGCAGACAGGAAGACACAGAACATACTACAAAATAAGATACAGAACAACAAGGCAAAAACAGCAACAGAAAACCAAAATAAAATCGGCAAAATGCAAATCCTGGGGTGTCGCACCAAATTCTTTTGGTGGATTCACTGCGAGCCCCCATGAATGTTCTTCATAGGGGGAGTTACAAACGTTAGCTTAAAAAATACATTCAAAGATTTGCACACATTTTCACGACTTTTCAAAAATAGCAGATCTACAAGCTCGCAGCGCAGCACTCGGTGTTGCGCTGTGAGCTTGTATGTCTGCTATCTTTCAATGGCTAAAGTATAAAATAATTCCAGGCCCCTCCACCTTGGGCCCTGGTAACTCTGTCCCACTTTATTTCCCCCCCCTTGTGACGCCCCTGGGCAAATACAGAAAATAGTGATAAGTCAGATACTGATAATCCCCAACATCTATTTTCCTGGGGCGGAACATTTACCAAAAAATAGCAGATCTACAAGCTCACACAACGCAACGCGCTGTGAGCTTGTAGATCGGCTATTTTTGGCAAAGATATTTGGTAGAGAGTGAAAAAAAATAGACTGTATCAAGTACGTTATTTACAGGTCCGTTTTACCAATTATAGAGGATTTAAGTGGTACCGGAAATTGATCCCAGTGCATGACCGGAGGATGATTGCACGATAAACAAAATCTTGTATCGCGATAAACGGTAAATAGCGATTATCGTCCCATCCCTGTGTCCAAGGTCCGCGGCGGGAACCTTGACAGTTTTGGACACACAAGGTTTCCACCCGACAGCGACAATAATTATGCTGTCAGCACTTCAGCGGTGAAGAGGCATGCATTCATTCTCTGCACCCTCCTCTGCCTTGATTCACATTCTGAAGATAGTCATGCCGCAGGTACTCAAGTCGTTACGTAATTACTCCAGAATCAAACTAGGGCAATGTTTATAGGCTCAGTATTCATTCAAGTGATTCCAGTGGTGTCAACTTGTCCAGTCTGGACACATACTGTATCTCCACAGTGTTCACCGCTAAAGACGACTTATTAAAACCCATTTAGGCCTAGAATTATTGAATGCTTTAACCAGTGAAAAATAGCAGATATACAAGCTCACAGCGCGGCACCGAGTGCCGCGCTGCGAGCTTGTAGATCTGCTATTTTTTGAAAAAGTGATGAAAATGTGTGCAAATCTTTGAATATATGTATTTTCAAAGCGAACGTTTGTAACTCAAATTTTGCTTCTAGTTGGTCCCTGGAACTAAATATTTTGAGATGGGGGTCCGTGGCCAAATACATATCATTTTGGGTGTCCTTCAGATGAAAAGGTTTGAGAACCACTGACATAGTAGTCTCTCAAGAACAGACTAACTGAGCTCCAGTTAAGTGAAAAGGACCTTTTCTTTGACGACGGCTGGCTAGATTGCTGATATAGAAACATAGGCTTTTCAAAACACCTTAGAAGGATTCAAAAGATACTTATAGAATCTAATTTTCAAGATTTTTCAAAAATAGCAGATCTAAGCTGTGAGCTTGTATATCTGCTATTTTTCAATAGTTAAAGCATAAAATAATGATACACAATAATGTGTACCCGTTCTAAATGGGTAATTCGTCTTCGTCAAATACCACACATTTCCAATACAACACATTTCTTCTAAAAAAAAAAGTTTTTTTGAAAAAAAAATTGTTTCTATATCAGTGATGTTCAAACCTTTTCATGTCAAGGACACATAGAATTATATGTATTTGGCCGTGGACCCCCATCTCAAAATATGTTATTCCAGGGACCCCCAGAGGCACATATTTGAGCTACAAATGTTCCCATTAAAATATATACGTATATATTCAAAGATTTGCACAATTTCACGATTAAAAAAGAAATAGCAGATCTACCGTGCTGTGAGCTTGTATATCTGCTATTTTTGTAGTTAAAGCATAAAATATTGGTTAAAATCTAGAGTGACACGGATGTGTTCCAGGATTAAATGGGTTGAAACCTGCAAACTTCGCCAATCAAACGGGGTGCTCTAGTAAAGTGTGCACAGTATGTGATTGGTCAAGAATAGAAGCATGGCACGACCAATGTTGCCACCAACACTTACTTCTTTTCTGCCAATAATGTAATACTGTTATTTTATGCAAAAGAAGTTACATTCATATTTAGTTATTGTTATTGTCAGAAATGTTGGTCAGATGTTCTATTGCTGACTATTATTACATAAAGAAAAGATAATAATGTTAGTTATTATGTAATAGGAAGATATTACATTATTGGCTGCTACAACAGTTTTCTACAGACTGCAGTGTTGATTTTGACAAGCACATTTTTATTTAGTTTTAGTCATAGGGTCGATCAATACCGTTATAAGGAGCCTAACTAAGTTCGGTTCGGCATTAGGCGAACCCAAATATGGTTCGCATCCCCCGGTTCGGGGGGGCGTCAACCGACTAAATTCGGCTCTACGGTGCTGACGAAATGTTGTGACCTCCCGACTTAATTTCGGTACTCAGCGGTGTCTTCTCATTCATTCAGCCCGGCTTCACGTTCACATTCTCGGCTGTGAATCTCCGTTTGGGAGGGAGACACGCCGACTTCCAAATGCTTGTGTGGCCGTGTATTGGGCTTCGCAGAGCGGACACAAGTCAGCTGGCTCTCGCTGGAGACGAAGAGTGGTGGACTGGGAGGCGCGCGCGCCACACACACGCACACACACACACACACACACACACACACACACACACACACACACACACACACACACACACACACACACACACACACACACAGACACACACACACACACACACACACACACAGCTTGTATCGCTAACGCGTCGCTGACCGTTTTAAAGACAAAAGAAGAGCTTAAAGTCACAACTTTGCTAATTGCTATAGTGTTCCGTGTTGATAGGTTTTCCACGACGAGTTGTGACTGTGTGATGACATGCATGCAGCAAGGGAGGCGGCACGTCTATAATGTGAGCTTGTAGATTAAATGTTTTTGACAGAGCTCGATCGAGCGTTTGTGAGTGTGAGTGAGAGAGAGAGAGAGAGAAGAGACCCCGCTGGTGCTGCTGCTGCCTCCTGGTGCTGCTACTCGATCACTGGACCTCCAGTCATTCAGCGTGCAGCGCGAGGGCAAGTCAATATGTATCCGCCCTGCAATGCTCATTCATCGGCCACAAATGTTGTCATGCCAAGGACCTCCAATATTTACAAGCGACTTCGGCACTAGCCGTTAAGAAAGTATGGATGAACTCCCCCCGAACCTAAATAATTTCAGCCGGGGGGGCAACAACTGTTGTTGTTGCTGCAGGAGCAGCAGCAACAACAACAGTCAGTGTGGACGTTAGCGTTAGCGACCAGGCTAGCAGGAAGAAGGGATGAATTTGCCTAGTAACTGATCTCATAGGCTATTCAGTAGCCTATCAAAAGTAATTAATTAATAGCTATCACCGTGATGCGCACCACGGTGACAAGCATTAAAATATGACACCCCAGTTATGATTAAAAAACGTAAAGCAGTCTTATATCACAATGCTGCAATATAAAGTTCCAATTTTTTTAACAGTGGTTCAGAAATAGTCATTCTACTTGAAAAATGTTTCTATAAAGAAATAGCTTAATTCCCTGAACAGGGCCTTTAAGTAGCTTGTTCATGATTCTGAATCCATTGCAAGCATTTGTTTAGCACGAAAAACATTTCTTGGGCTAAGCGGCAAGAATGGACCCCACAAAACTGTGAACTGTGGCGTTTTTAGCCCAAGGACTGTTTTTCGTGAAAAACAAATGCTTGCAATGGATTCAGAAACATGAAAAACCCCTAGTTAGACCCCTCACACGCTACTTAAAGAGGATTTCTTTCCTGTATAGTAAGTGAATGGGTAGGTGCAAGAAATCATTAAAAATTAACCCTTTGGAACGATATTTCAGCTTGCTACCTGGCAGAATCTTAAAATATACCCTTTAAGGATTAAGAAAAAACATTCACCCTATGCGCGTGGACCCCGCTTTCCTACTAGACTAGCTGTTTTCTAGAGAAAACTGGAAAATAAGTCAGATATGCCGGTGTGTGCACAAATAAAAACTGACACACACACACACACACACACACACACACACACACACACACACACACACACACACACACACACACACACACACACACACACACACACACACACACACACACACACACACACACACACAATTCCGTCTTCCATCACCGCCAACATTAACATTCTCTCCACAAACCCCTCTAATTCAGCCTCTGGCGCTGCATCTGCTCTGTCCACTCTGACCGATCTCTTAGGCCTAATTTATACCATCATGTGACATGGTGTAAATTAGGCTTGAGTAGAATGGCACTTACACAGCTAGTCCCTTAAGTCTAAGCCCTAGACCTCTCAGGCGATATCACTGGATTATCCTTGTTCCAAAAGCAGCATCACATTTTTGGATAAACATCTATGGCTGCAACAGTTCATAAAACGAATGCATTTACTATTATAAGAAATAATTATGAAATAACAGATTCAACCATATGAACCCGAGTGTCACTACAGTGGGGGTGAACATTCAGGCTATGTCCTGAGTTTTGTTTGTTTTGTTTTTAAACAGAGTAAAGCCCTTCGCACACAGGCGAGTTTATCCGCTCGGATAAAACGGACCTCATGCACACCGGATCCGAATTAGCCGTGCGACGAGTGGCTGCGGCCGTGAGTTTTTTTCTCGATCGAACCCAGTTTGATTTGTGCGTCTTGTCGCATGCGGTAAAAAACTCATCACTCCTTTTATGACTCCTTTTGGGATCCGCAGCGCCGATTCCGCACAGCATTGCACACCAAATCCAATGCGTTTTATTCATGCAGCAAACAAAAAAAACTGTCCTGTGTGCAAAGGGCTTTATTCCACCTTTATTTTATAAATAGACATACTGTCTACACTAGAACGTCTATAAAACAATCTTCATCCACATTAACACGCTAAAAACACAGCTGTCATCATGACATTAAAATTATAAGATGTGCGCACAACGCAAGACATCAGAGAAAAATGAGTGAGGAGACGACGACACAAGCAAAAGAAAACTGTGATGCATACTATGACGTGTCTTGAAGGCTGAAAACGTTATCTTGTCCACACGGCAACGTAAAAGGTTTCACTGTGGCTGTAGTTTTCTGAAAGGTCCGTTTTCAGGGGACATGATTGTGTATGGATGAACACCCCCACACACATACTGTAGAAAAAAAAGAACACCCGTGAACGGTGCTATTTATGAGTTACTTTCATTAAGCGTCCCGCTGGCCGATCACAGCGTGTCCTGCGAAGCTTGGCCAATGAGGCCCCTGGGCGTATAACAAACTTTGAGCCGTTTGTGCCAAGATGTATCTAGGCCAGATGTAGGCCACGCTTCAGTTTACTTAAGCCCAAGTTTTTTTCCCATAGGTTTTTGACTGGACAAAACCACATGTTGGAGCTATAGCTCCTGTTCCAGGAGCACCGCTCAAAAGTAAAGTGACGCGACAGAAAGACAGACAGACAGATACTGCCACCAGTAAGACACCTAAGGGCGAAAAGCGACCTCAGGTCGCGCCATCTGTCTTGACCATCTGTCTTGGCCATACATGGATTCTGTCGTCTGACATCATACCTTTTATGCCCATACTGTATATGGAGATCCCTTTTATGCCCATATATGTGGAGATCCCTACTCTGAGTATCTGACATCACTGTGATGACACCTGTGATGTCACAGTGATGTGTCAGCCTTTTATGCAAATATATGGAGATCCCTGCTCTGAGGATCTGACATCCCTGTGATGTCACATGTGATGTCACAGTGATATGTCAGGGGAACCACAGTGTCAGGCGTGACAGAGAAACAGACAGAGATACGGTCAAGCTGTGACCGTTCACATACTAAACGCAATTATAAAGAATAGATGCACGATTGTGAATTTCCAACATGCCTTCGAGATAAAAAGGAACACAGCCTGAGACATGGCTGCAGTGCTGCTGCTGTTAGCAGCAGCAGAGCTGTCTTTTCAGCACCATGTGAGGTCTCCAGAAGTCAGAGGTTCAGCACCCTAGACAGCTCCTCATCTGCCAGTTTGTCTGCTACTGAAACCATTCAAACTAGATTAGGATTGTTGGCTGGACTCCAAAGGACAACAGCATTGGTTCTCAACCTTTTCTGGATCAAAAAACAGTTTTTTTGCGCTTGCTTCCTAAAGTTGTCTAAAACAGTGGTTCTCAAGGTGGTCCCCGGCTAAATGAGTTAATATAACTATTTTAAAATGTTCTTAAAGTAATAATAAGAAAAGGAACGGTTTTGGACATACAAGGTTGGACAATAAAGTGTGTCTGTGTGGTGCATATAAGGGGGCCTACACAAAGATGATTCGCCCCGGGCCCTGTGATGACTTATCCCAGCTCTGTGCCTACGCAATGTACGCATTTAAATTTAGCATTCTGCATACTTTGACTGAGTTACATTATTAGCAGTGTGCATTGTCTGTGCTCAGTGCATAGAACTGCTGCTATGAACATAGGAGTCATTAAAACAAGTACAGTAAACAACTTGGCAGTGGTGTAAATAAGTACATTTACTCAAGTACTGCACTTTTGAGGTATTTTCACTTGTACTTGTACTGTATTTCCAATTTTCTGTATTTTTTACTTCTATTCCAATACATCTCTGAAACAAATATTATACTTTTACTCCACTATAATTATTTGAAAACTTTAGTTACTAGTACAAACCTACATTAAGTACATTTACCACTTCAGCCCTATTTAAAGGCCTATTTCAACTTTTTCTTGAAAAAAGGATGCTAAAATAAAAAAAGAATGTTTCGAAAAATAAAAGCGTCTTATGTGTTTCTTTTAAAAAATGACCACAAAAAGTGTAAAATAATGATAAAATAATCATTTTGTCTGACTTTGTTTAAATCCCTCTTCTATTCTTTTATATGGATTCCATAAAGGAACAGAAGATGAAGAACATTCACGGGGGGCCCGCAGTGAATCCTTGTACCCAGGGCCCAGAATTTGGTGAGACACCCCTGCTTGGATCATGCTGTGAAGAACATTGTTATACATGCAATAATAATAGCAGGGCATCCTATTTTAGTAGGCGAGAGGTGTAAAACCCCTATGTGCAGCTGTAGTTCATGTGGCCAAAGGAAGTGTGAAATAAATTCCTCAAAACAAATGGTCCTTCTCACATGCCAGGAGTGTTTATTTGGTGTAATTAATTTTATTTGTATTAACACTTTGCCGTCCGAAATAGAATGGTGGTTGGTAGATTAGCCGTGAAATTTCTATTATTGTATTGTGATCTGAGACATAATATTATGTTTATAAACATGAGCCCGCCGCCCCTCCTTCTTGGACAGCGCCGTTGTTTTTTCTTTTTTTTTTTTCCCCAGGTCATTAGCTCACCGTGATTTTCTCGATCTCCGTTGGGATAGAGTGGTGGTTTTGGCCGAGCATCGATCTCCCCGTGCGTTTCGCGTGCGCGATCCGCGCGCATAACGATCCATGCATATAGTCCAGGAGTGACTGAACAGTCGATGTGTCCACTTTGGATAGCCTAGCACCTAGCACTCCAGCTCTGCTAGTGCTAACGTCCAAACAACAAGTGGGTGGGAGGAAGGAAGGCTGAAGAAGGAAACGCCATGAGAGTCACTTCTGTTCATGTCAGACCAGCCATGAGCTATCAATGCACGAGTGGTGACTAGGGAAGGTTAGACGATCGCCGATTTTCGGATGTAAATCATTTATTTCGGTAAATACGGGAAAGTACGGGAAAAGACGATTGGCTGCCCCTCCCCCCCTAGGAAGTCCGATATAGTACGGTTTTAATATTAAGGGGCTCCCCGTGGCTTGGAAAGGGTTAAGATGAACAGCTCTGTGGGTCAGGAGTACATCCACGCAGAATGCCAATATTTCACAGAGATAAAGCAACATAATTTAGTTTCATAACAAGGCCTGTCTTTTGAATCCTTCTAAGGTTTTTTGAAAAACCTATGTTTCTATGTCAGCAATCTGGCCAGCCATCGTCAAAGAAAAGGTCCTTTTCACTTAACTCATACTGTGCCGATCCCGAACTAGTTCGGCTTTATTTCAATCCAATTCAATTTTTTTTTTATTAATTCACTTACCCCGAGCTGCTTGTAGAGTCGTGGGTGGTCCTGGCTCGCTAGCCGCTAGCCAGTTAGCCATTCTACTCTGTCCGACGATATATTCCATTAAAAATGGTTTAAAATACATTTTTGAGCTCCCCAATGTTCACCCGATGTTCGGCGCCGCTTCCGATGAGTACACGAGTGTGCCGATCCCGAAGTAGTCCGGCTTTTTTTAATTACATGAATAAAATGATAAGAGGCCTTCTGAAGCCTGGCCTGATTTTTCTAGCTACTAGCCGAAAGCTAGCAACCTCCCGGCCGGCCGTCATTTGCGAACGAAATCGCCAATCTCCGCCTAATCCAATGAAAGACCAATCTTTGAAGGCTTATATCTCTGGATTGTGTCTTTAGGGAAGCGGCGCGAGGTTTATTTACGGCGAAATCGCCCAAAAATGATCTTTTAGATGACAAAATGGGAATAGCCATTCTGTTAGCATTATCATCCGGGACATTTCCATGACGTGCATGAACGTGCACACGTGAGGTCCTGGAAGGTGAGGTCCTGGAAGCTAAAGCGCTCGCCTATGAGAGATGCGCTGGCATTCTATGGCCCCTAGAGGGCGCTGGCACTCAATGAGTTAAAGGTGATACACCATGAAATTTCACTTTTCCTATTTTAAAACCTTTTTTTGGGGTCCCACTAGCACCTTCTATCCTCACAAAGTCCCATTTCTGACCGTTGTGTCTTTCTCTGGTTTTGAGAAGGCGAAGGTTAAAAGTATCCCACGGGTTCTCAAAACAGGCTATCCAGATTTGCTGCCGATTGTGACGTCATCTGCCGATTGTGACGTCATCATAAAAAAATAACAAAAACAAACTTTTTTTTTAATTTTTTTTTTCCAAACATTTTTTTTTTTCAAAAAGATTTTGGGGGGGGGGGTGGCGCAGTTCAGGCCAAAGGTGGTACTGCAGCTGAAATGCTCTGAGAGCCATTCAAAAATGAGAGAGGCTCTCTATTCAGGAGTGGTAATTTAGCCTCAAACCTTTTGAAAAACGTTTTTGGGACATAAACAATATGACATAAATATTTTTTAAATGCATGGTGTATCACCTTTAACTTTTCGTGATCATTAAAATGTCTAGAACACGTGCATATGTTAATATTGTGAAAAATATCCCCAGAATGCAAATTAGAGCATGATTTAGAATTTATGGCTATAAAACCTTACAAAAACATTATTCATTTTTTAACATTACATTTTCCAGTGATTAGGACTGCTACAACACCATCTGATTTTTTATTTTTTTTTTGGCCAGTAGAAATTAATTCGGGTCTTGCAGGGTTAAAGCATTCAATAATTCTAGGCCTAAATGGGTTAGCCGTAACCGTGAAAGTGACATTGGTTTGAGGCCATGTCACCCAGCCCTACTGATCATACACACGCACAACGCCAAAGCATTGTCATCACATTGCACCACACAGACACAACGGATGGAGGGAGGTATAGGGGCATGCCTCCTGGCCGAGATCTGTACTGAGAGACCCTTTTATTTACAAATCTGTATGCATGTGTTACAGCTCATCTGCCCTGCCAGCGACAAGACGCAAGCCATGAAATCTCATTAAAATACATCTGTGTCAATGTGACTGTCCGACGCACTGCGAGCGACAACAACGCAAGTACTTAAGGACGGTAGTCGAGTAAATGTACTTGGTTACTTTACACCACTGGCCCGTGTGAACGCAGCAGTAGTGTCTGTGTGCTTGTGCCACAGGCGGGAGTTCTAGAGGCCATCTCTAATGTAGCACTGACTAACATCAAGGGCAAGAGACACAGATGGCAGCAAGTAATACTGACATAGTTAACTGTGATCTGACTGCAATAGCGTGTGCTGTGTGTGTGTGTGTGTGTGCGTGCGTGCGTGCGTGCGTGCGTGTGTGCGTGTGTGTGTTTACAATGTGTGTGCACACGTATGTATGTGTATGTATGCACGTGCCTTGCGTAACATAATGAGTGACTCCAGGCACACAATACATTAGCCCTAAGCTCTTGTGCATCCTATGGGTTCCGAAGCATTATTTATTTAAACCCTCGGGATTCAAAATCCATGAAAGATATTATTCATGTGGCAAAAATCAGCGCACATGAAAAGACACGGGATCTGCAGCTTCTTAACAGAAGGGCACACTTAATAAACGTTTATATTGTTTTTGGTTGATGAACAATTTAGAGGCTGCAGCCTGGCTGTTATTAATGGCTCAAATAAAGGAAGAAGTAGAAAAGCTTGAATAAAAACAATACATGAAAAATGTTAAAGATGCAACTCTGGGAAATTGCAAGTGTGGTTGCTGTGACACGATTCACACTTGCAAATGAAATCCGTCTTACCATTTGAATTCGCGCCATTCAAGTCAATGGGGAAAATGTATTCACTAATAAATTAATGGCCATTTATGGATATCCCTGATGTCATCAATATTAAACCTCAATCTTGGAATGCCCATATCATACTGTGTCAGTCTCATGTGGTCTATGACATCAGACATCTAAGATGGCAGCCATTTCCATATTTGGGAAATAAATAAAAAAAGTCCATTCAAGTCAATGGAGAAATTTCATTTACCAATAATGAATATAAATTAAACAATATATAACGTATCTCTTAGCAAAATGCAAGCAGACGATTCCTGGTGAAGCTGGTCGATTTGACGTGCCACCAAAACTGTGGGAGGAGTAATGCGGCAAAATAAAGTTTATCTGGAAAGAAAGATGGAAGGATGGAAAAATGTCAGACAAGTATAGTCTGGTTGCCCACTAATTCAATATATAAAAATATCAAAGCTTATTATTTTCCAGCATTGTTTAAAGATATTTTTTCATCGATAGCACAAAGTAGAGATGGACAGGAAACTGGAAGAGGGAGGGCGGGGAGTGACACGCAGCAAAGGTCATCGGGCTCGGGACTCGAACCTGCGACTCGCTGTCACACATATAGGCATTAGAGCCTGTATGGGGTGCTAAGCGCCCTTACCGCTAGGCTAGCCTGGGATCAATATCATTTTTTGGGTTTCTGATCCAGTCGGGAGCGGCAGGGGCAGGGGCGTCACAAGGGGGTGGAAAGGGGGACTGGTTTACTAGGGCCCAAGGTGGAGGGAGGGGCCTTCATTATTTTATACTTTAGCCATTGAAAAATAGCAGATATACAAGCTCACAGCGCGGCACTGAGTGCAATTTTTCAAAAATAGCAGATCTACAAGCTCGCGGCACTCGGTGCCGCTCTGTGAGCTTGTAGATGTGCTAGCAAACAAAATAATTGTGCAGGGGAACGCAGTACTGTACCACCCCTGGGGAGCAGAAATAACTTTACATCATGTTGTAGTTTGTTGTAGACATCAGGAAATAACTTTACATCATGTTGTAGTTTGTTGTAGTCATCAGGAAATAACTTTACATCATGTTGTAGTTTGTTGTAGTCATCAGAAAATAACTTTACATCGTGTTGTAGTTTGTTGTAGTCATCAGGCGGCCGGAACCATAAGCCGGAACCACCGGTGGCGAGCACCTCCAAAATGATTCCCCTATAAAATTGGTTTAAATTGGTATAATTTATAACTTTTGGTGTAATAACAGTTTGTAGTGTTCATCTTTTATTCTAACTCGTAGCGCGACTAGCGAGAACAGTTTAATTGATTCGCATTATGTGTGGAACAGAAACAAAGTGATGCCAACCAGAACCAACCACCGGAACCACTGCTTTATTATTTTAATTTTTTCCAAACCGGGTCACACAGTTTTAGAACAGATACCAGGCTTTCCTCTGACGTGGAAAGTCTGGTTGTATACTTAAATTGTTGCCAAAACGCACATTCGTTACGTTGTTATCAGAAGATCTACTCAGCCTTAGAGTGATCTATGTATTTGCGTCATCTCGCAATGTGCATGTGGAGGCCCTGGCCTCATTACATATTGTGTGTGCACGTGAGCATGTGTGTGCGTGCGTGCGTGCGTGTGTGTGTGTGTGTGTGATCCCCATTGTACTCCTCTACAGAGTCCCTTGCTTGGAGGCATGAGAGCAGAGACAGGACAGGAGAGACAGAGAGGCCAGCACCAACGTCAGGAGAGATTTACTTCTCCAGTCTGCACACAATGCACTCCTTACTTCACCTCCTCTCCTTGTCATGTGGACTGGGTGTAGTATTATACAAGTATTATCATGTATTACTGATATGTATATTATTATTATTATAATTATGATACTACAACTTACATTGTAGGCATTTAACACACCCACTTATCCAGAGTGACTTAAAAGTGAGAGATTGGGGCAGGGACGTGCTGGGCCCCTGATTCAGCCCGGGAAAAAGAGTTGGAGAGGCCCTCATTGAGATCTCTCTCCATAGCGCTGCAGCTACTCAAAGATTTGCCATTTCAGATCATTTAAAAAATTATGAAAACAATGAATTAAACTAGTGAAAACAGCTGATCTACAAGCACACAACGCCTCGCACCGCGAGGCGTTGTGTGCTTGTAGATCTGCTGTTTTCACTACTTTTGTGCGACGGCCTTGTATGATGAAGCAGGGCTTTAAAATGTATAAATTTGAAACTTGGAGATACGAGGTTTCTGCCCGACAGTGACGATTTAATTTGTTGGCCGCCCAGCCCTCAAAATGGAACTAAGGCCGACATTTTATTTACATTTTTTTCCTAATGGACCGGCCCGGGAATGGACCGGCCCGGGAATGAACCGGCCGTTCGGGAGTTGTCCCGATTTTCCCAATGGCTAGCACGTCCCTGGATTGGGGTATGCAGAGGAAAGCTCAATACATGCTCCTTCAGACATACAATTTTGAGGTATTTGTACTTTACTATATAATTATATTTTCCAATATATTTCCAATTTCCAATACTCTTACTTTTACTCCACTACATCTCTGATCCAAATATTGTACTTTTACTCCACTACATTTATTTGAAAACTTTAGTTACTGGTTACTTTGCAGATATAAATTATAAAATTATAAAACATACATAAATCTAATGCATATGTATCTCTGAAATGAATAGTGTAACATGACTAATGAGCTTTGACTGCAAGAAAACAAGGTCGGTTTCCTGGGATTTCCCAGGATAGTTGCTTCATTCCTCCTTCTTGAAAGTGCCAAACGGTTGAATATTAGAGAGATGGAAACATAATAATATAATAGCATTCTGCGGATCAGTGCAACACTAATGAGAAGCACTTGAGCTGGACCTATGCTTGGGCAGACCTCCGGGTATTTCACCAAAACACACACAATGTGTGAACACATATTTGCATAAAGCTACCCATCGTTGCATGCATGCATGCACGCACACGCACACAGTTCATGTGTGCACGACAAATCATGCACGCACAACACAGAAACACATTTGTGCAAACCCACTCACCAACCCACCCACCCACCCACCAACACGCACACACACACACACACACGCACACGCACACGCACACGCACACGCACACGCACACACACACACACACACAGTCACACACACACACACACACACACACACACACACACACACACACACACACACACACACACACACACACACACACACACGGACAGCCCAATCTGTAGCAAAACATACTGCAAAGGTACTAAATAATTTATATCTGACCCCATTGCACAGTTGCGAAAATGTATGCTAGAGATACACTAACAGGCTGAGCAGAGGTCGCCTTACTGACTATTTCTACGGTGATGAAAATGGAAAGCCAGATAGCGTGCATGACATATTGTTCTCTTTGCAATAGCGTAATAGAAAACAGTAATGGTGGGTATACCATATACAGTAGATGTACCATGGCGATAGTAAGTCTTTTTCGTCACAAATAAGGTGAAAGACTGTGTGAAACGGTGTGTAAAGAGACGCTACAGTAGAAGTTATACACATTTTAAGTGTAAGTTTCCCCATACTGCAACTACTACACTGCAGTAGAACTGCCGGATTTGCCCAAAAAATCCCCTTGGGTGGAGGAGCAACAATGCAGCAGCAGCGAAAGGCTCTCCGTTGCGGTTGGAACAATATGCTCCGTGCGAGAGCCTTTGTTCAAAGGTACCGATTGTGAGCAGTCGCATAATGTCTTACTGTATGGCACTGCACTACTGCAACGCCGGACGAAGCATATGGCTGAGTCCAGGGGCGTCACAAGCGGGGGGGAGGAGTGGGACTGAGTTACTAGGGCCCATGGTGGAGGGGCCCTAGTAACTTTAGCTATTGAAAAATAGCAGATATACAAGCTCACAGCGCGGCACCGAGTGCCGCACTGCGAGCTTGTAGATCTGCTATTTTTGAAAAGCTGTGAAAATGTGTGCAAGTCTTTGAATATATGTATTTTTAAAGCAAACATTCAAATTTTGCTTCTGGGGGGATCCCTGGAACAAAGTATTTTGAGATGGGGGTCCGTGGCCAAATACATATCATCTTGGGGGTCCTTTACATGAAAAAGTTTGAGCACCACTGACATGGAAACATAGGTTTCTTGCACACATTTTTTATGATTTTTCAAAAATAGCAGATCTACAAGCTCGCAGCGGTGCCGCGCTGTGAGCTTGTATATCTGCTATTTTTCAATAGTTAACATTCATGGGGGGGGGGCCCGCAGTGAATCCTTGTACCCAGGGCCCAGAATCTGGTGTGACGCCCCTGGCTGAGTCATACTGTAGTACATGTAGGTCCCCGGCGACCAAGGCTCAGTGGCGAGAACTGATAGGTGACAGTAACACCTGGACAGGTCTGTCATGTTGGCTGTGTCTGAGCAGGCCAGCAGGCACGTGCACACATAGGGGGCTTGAGCCCCTGCCCTTTTATCTGTCTGTAAAAGGTTTCCTCTCCAGACCATGAAGTTTTTACTATGGTGAAAGTAATTGCAAATGCCCTGTTTCCGTGCCATACCTGAAGGTAGCTCTGGTCCATAGCGTTAGTGAAGTTCTCCCTAACGCTACGTTCCTCTACCTCCCAAATCCTTGGCAAATCCGGAAAGACCCGTCGTCTGGTCCGAAAATAACAAAAACTGTTTCGCCCCTCACCAAACCAAAGGTATCAGTGGACAGTTGAAAGCTTACTCTACTAAGTGGACGCATTCTGAGCCCCCCACCACACGATTAAAATACATTTCTAGGGCAAAATGAAATATATTCCACCGGATGGAGACTCCATTTCTTCTAGTTTTTCACTATTTGTCGTCGCCATCAAGGTGCCAACTCACTACTGCCGCGCAGGTCAGAGGACCGAATTACACCGAGCATTAGTCTCGTTGGGTGTTATTCAACTCGAAGTTGGAAGCGCTGTTTCGTAAAAAAACGTCTTCAACCAGGAAGAGTGTCTCCATCCGGTGGAGAACTCCTGAACTTGAGTGCAGCATCTAATGTTGAAAGAATTGCCCTTTCTGTGTAGAAATCCATGCGGTTATGCCACATCTCCAGTATCACTTGATTATACTTAGTTCAGTGTGATATCAAGTACCGAAAATAGCCGACCTCCAAGCTCACAACGCGTCGCAGCGTGACGCATTGTGAGCTTGGAGGTCTGCTATTTTCGATATTTTCACCAAAAGGCCTTTTTAGAAACCGCAGCGTGACGCATTGTGAGCTTGGAGGTCTGCTATTTTCGATATTTTCACCAAAAGGCCTTTTTAGAAACCCTGCAGGCCAGTGTGTCTGCTGCTGTGTATTCCTGAACGATACGATATTTCATGTCACGATTATTGTGACCAAAGAAATGTGCGATTTACGATGTTATCGCGATTATGAAAATATCCCCAACATCCATTATCTTGGGGCAAAACATTTGGCAAAAAAGATCTACAAGCTCACAACGCGTCACAATGCTATTTTTTGGCAAAGAGATTTGGTAGAGTGAAAAAAAAAGAGTACGTTATTTCCAGGTCCTTTAACCAATTATAGAAATAATTATGTGTATTTGACCGCTGACCAGAAGCAAAGATTTACATTAAAAAAATAGCAGATCTACAAGCTTGCAGCACAGCACTCGGTGCCGCTTTAATAGTCAAAGGACAACTTTAGTTTTTTACAACAAGGTGTTAGATTGTAATTAAAGAATATAAAAGAAGAGTGTTAAAATTATTTAATTTACTTCTTTCTATTGTTTTAGAGATTCTTATTTCAGTGGTTGGGGGCATGCGTACAAGTGGCTAAATATATCATTTTACACAGAATAAGCCCATTCCCAAGATACAACGCAACCTTTCATGGTTGGATGTGACTTATGGGGGCTAGAAGTGTTACTGTAAATAGCCATAAAGAAACTGCTGGCTTATTGTGACTAAAAAGACATATTTAGCCACTTGTACGCATGCCCCCATGCGTACGCATGCCCCACATTTTAGCACGGTAAACGCGATAAAACAATAGAACGAAGCAAATGAAAACATTTTAACATTCACTTTTTCTTTTCTCTAATTACAATCTAAAACCTTGTTGTAAAAAAACAAAGCTGTCCTTTAAAGGAGGATTTCACCACTTTTCAACCTGTCTTCATATAATAGATCCTCACTAATGTTCATGATAAAATAGCACCATCCACCAGAGACATCATCGTTTGACAGATTCATTTTTTTAAACAATATTTTTGAAAAAAATATTTAGATTTGTATTATCGCGAGAACAATGGCTTCCACTTTAACATTACAACTTTTCAGGAATAGAAAGCTTGCAGTTTCTATTAGCTTGGATTTCCCATTGATGATGTCACTGGTGGATGGATTTGACCTGCCCACAGCTCTCCTATGAGACCCAGACTGAGTAGAAAAAATTGTACTATTTTATCATGAACATTAGTGAGGACCCATTATATGAAGACAGGTTGAAAAGTGGTGAAGTCCTCCTTTAAAGCATAAGATAATGGTTAATCTGATTACAATCTAATGTAACAAATATGCGTTAATATTACTAGCCTACTGCCGCTTCCTGTTCTGCTGAATCTCTCTCTCTCTCTCTCTCTCTCTCTCTCTCTCTCTCTCTCTCTCTCTCTCTCTCTCTCCATCCTCTGTCCATGTCCAGTAGGTGTCCTTGGTGTGTGTCCAAACTGAGGCTGTGCCTCCCGTTTAATGACCAAAGCCCTGCCAGGCAGGAGGGTGACTGACAGAGAGAGAGGAAATGGCACTGAGGCAGAAAAACCAAAAGGGATCTCCAGAGCGGGAGGGAGGAGTGATGTTGGGATCTCAAACCTGGGGGGGTCTGCACCTGATTTTCTTTTTCTTTTTTTGGAGGGGGGGGGGCGGGGGTCCCAGATGACAATTTTTTTATACCTCGAAAAGAAAAAGAGCATTACTGCATCAAAACTTCAAAAGTAATCAACAAACTAGTATAAAATCTGGTCAAAAGGTCTACAAACTCGCAATGCCTCGGGATCTGCTTTTCCACAATATTTATCTGTGGAACCGAGTCAAATTAAATGCCTCAACTCCTACAATGCCTCCTACAAGTGCTTGTGTAGGGTGGGTTGAGAACCACTGACATATAGGAAAAAGGATGGAGTAGTTGGTTGAGAAAATTAAAACACCAAGTAATGCGGAGATAACAGAAAATGACACGTTGTTACAGTAGCTTGATAATCAGCGCTTGTCGTCAAGCGACATGGTTGTACAGATAATAAATTAGGCTCAACGGGCCTCTTACTGTATCTGCACCTACAGTACACTACGACTCAAAGCCAAAAGAAAGGCAAGGCTACACGTTTCCTTTTCTTTTTTTCTTTTTTGTCTTGTCCTTCCAAGTAATGTCATCCAGCGGACTCTGACCACTTAAAGTTAATTAAAGTTATGTAAAGCCCTATATAAAATGATGTCACACAGTAAAACCCTCAGTGTTAATGTAACTCTGAGACCATAAAATGGACCTTATATGAAAAATAAAAGGTGCGTCCAGTTTTACATTCTCAGAGAGTACACCATAAATTTCACATTTTTTCATGTTTTTTGTTCTTCCCAGTGTCTCTTCCAGCCCCCCAAAAAACCCAATTCATTAACTCTAAGCCTTGCCTTTTATTTCAGTGATTTTCTGAATGGGCGTGTCTGAACGGTACTCTTTTGAAATCGGCCCCATATGTCACAGGGGGCTCATTTTCTATTGGCCCCCTCAAGAAGGGGGTGGTACTTTTTGGGAGGCTATATTCTATTGAGACTATTATATGGGGCTGTTAAGTATGACATCATTTTGTAGGCAGAGGAGAATTTCTGCCCCCAGTTTCCGTGAATCTTTTTACTATTTTTACTATTTACACATTTTTCTTCTCTTTGTTGTTGAAAGGAAAGTGTTAGAATTATACTTTAGTCGTTATTTTTGTCTCGGATCTGTTGAAAATAGCGAGGGACAGAAAATGCTCTGGGGGCAGATTCTCCTCTGCCTACAAAATGATGTCACGGCTTAAAAGCCCCATAGTGGAACAATGAGGTAAAGTGGAGCTAAAATTGGAACGATACAGAGAAGATTAGCATGATGCCATGCTAAAATTGGAACGATACAGAGAAGATTAGCATGGTGCCAAGGTATCTTCTCTGTATTGTTCCAATTTTAGCCCAAAGACAGTGCCCCGTTGCCAGCAAAGGGCATTTTGGTATTGCATCTAAAATGGCTTGGAATTAGAGACAGACAGAACATGAAAATTCAATATCTGAGTGGTTGTTTAGGCTAAATCTGTATAAAACCGTATTATGGACCAATATTTATATACAATATTAAAAGCATGGTGTGGCCCCTTTAAAAGAACACAAGGGTGTTGCATTGACAGGCCAATTATGACAAGAGTCAGGACTGGAATCTCAGCCACACCAACTCAAAACGGCCAAAGACGGATTCTGTTCGGCGGTTCCCGACATTCGGTCGTGTTGGAAGTCACCATTATTACAGAAATATATACTGCATGCTATGCTGAACGTAATCCACTTAGTGTCATCTTTTCAAAATGCATATTTACCGTACAGTTTGTGTTTGTATGCTTATTTCGCAATACCTATTGCGCAATCCTCTGTAGAGTGAGTTTGTCATCATGGTCACAAGAGTATCGGGTTTCAAGAGGGAAGGGGGGGGTTAGAGAGAGAGAGAGAGGAGAGAGAGAAGAGAGAGAGAGAGAAAGAGAGAGAGAGAGAGAGAGAGAGAGAGAGAGAGAGAGAGAGGTACAGTAAGATACAGTAGATTACAGTACAGTAAGATACAGTACAGCAAGGTACAGCATAGTACAGTACAATACGGTACAGCAAGGTACAGTAGAGTACAGCAAAGTACAGTACAATACGGTACAGCAAGGTACAGTAGAGTACAGCAAAGTACAGTACAATACGGTACAGTCAGGTACAGTAGAGTAAGATACAGTAGATTACAGTACAGTAAGATACAGTACAGCAAGGTACAGCATAGTACAGTACAATACGGTACAGCAAGGTACAGTAGAGTACAGCAAAGTACAGTACAATACGGTACAGCAAGGTACAGTAGAGTACAGCAAAGTACAGTACAATACGGTACAGTCAGGTACAGTAGAGTAAAGCAAAGTACAGTAAGGTAAGGTAAAGTAGAGTACAGTACAATACGGTACAGTAAGATACAGTAGATTACAGTACAGTAAGATACAGTACAGCAAGGTACAGCATAGTACAGTACAATACGGTACAGCAAGGTACAGTAGAGTACAGCAAAGTACAGTACAATACGGTACAGCAAGGTACAGTAGAGTACAGCAAAGTACAGTACAATACGGTACAGTCAGGTACAGTAGAGTAAAGCAAAGTACAGTAAGGTAAAGTAGAGTACAGTGCAATACGGTACAGTACAGTACAGTACAGTACAGTACAGCAAAGTACAGTACAGTACAATACGGTACAGTCAGGTACAGTAGAGTAAAGCAAAGTACAGTAAGGTAAAGTAGAGTACAGTGCAATACGGTACAGTACAGTACAGTACAGTACAGCAAAGTACAGTACAGTACAATACGGTACAGTCAGGTACAGTAGTGTACAGCAAAGTACAGTAAGGTAAAGTAGAGTACAGTAGAGTACAGCAAAGTACAGTAAGGTAAAGTAGAGCACAGTAGAGTACAGGACAGTAAGGTAAAGTAGAGTACAGTAGAGTACATTAAAGTACAGTACAGTAAGGTAAAGTAGAGTACAGTAGAGTACATTAAAGTACAGTAAGGTAAAGTAAGGTACAGTAGAGTACATTAAAGTACAGGACAGTAAGGTAAAGTAGAGTACAGTAGAGTACATTAAAGTACATTAATGTACAAAGTACAATACAGTAAGGTACAGTAGAGTACAGTACAGTAAGGTACAGTAGAGTACATTAAAGTACAGTACAGTAAGGTACAGTAGAGTACATTAAAGTACAGTACAGTAAGGTACAGTAGAGTACATTAAAGTACAGTACAGTAAGGTACAGTAGAGTACAGTAGAGTACAGTAAAGTACAGTACAGTAGAGTACAGTAAAGTACAGTACAGTAAGTGGATGGATGGATGTGGATGGATGCATGGATGGATGGATGGATGGATGGATGGATGGATGGATGGATGTGGATGGATGGATCGATGGATGGATGGATGGATCGATGCATGGATGTGGATGGATGGATGGATGGATGGATGCATGGATGGATGGATGGATGGATGCGAATGGATGGATGTGGATGGATGGATGTGGATGGGTGGATGGATGTGGATGGATGGATGGATGGATGTGGATGGATGTGGATGGATGGATGTGGATGGATGGATGGATGGATGGACAGACAGACAGACAGACAGATGGATGGATGGATGTGGATGGATGGATGGATGTGGATGGATGGATGGATGCATGGATGGATGTGGATGGATGTGGATGGATGGATGGATGTGGATGGGTGGATGTGGATGGATGGATGCATGGATGGATGGATGTGGATGGATGGATGGATGGATGTGGTTGGATGCATGGATGGATGGATGGATGGATGTGGATGGATGGATGGATGGATGTGGATGGATGGATGGATGGATGTGGATGGATGGATGTGTGGATGGATGGATGGATGGATGGATGGATGTGGATTGATGGATGTGGATGGATGGATGGATGTGTGGATGGATGGATGGATGTGGATGGATGGATGTGGATGGATGGATGGATGGATGTGGGTGGATCACTGCTGCAACGTAGCTGTGAGCGCCTGCGAAGCAGGCGCGATCTCTAGATGTGAGCGGCCCGAAGGGCCGCGAACCTCTAGTGTTATTCAATTGGAAGACCTCTTCAAGGAATACATGATACGACTTAAAGGAGCATGAAACACAAAATCACTTTTTCTATAAATATATATTATATCAATGAGTCACTTGTGATAGGGAGCAGTGATATGGTTCAATTTGCCCATAGGCTTGGGGATTCAGAGCTTTCTGCTGTCTCTGTAGCTATTTCTGTGTACTTCCAGTTTCTAGGTCCAAAAGAAATCTTTCGCGCCACTCATTAAATATTAGCTATCAATGTTCTGTGGTGTAACGTGACGTAGGCATATCTAATTAATATTAACGTTTGTTTTACAGAGTCGTATCAAGGGGGGCGTGGTTTCACTGTATGCTTGTTTGCCAGAGAGAAGAGCAGGCTCTCTCAACGGACAGTTACACTGTGGTGCCTGTGTTATTTTCTGTGTAGTGTAGCCTGTGTGTGTGTGTGTTTGCGTGCGTGTCGTGACAGTGCACGCACACACACAACGTCCACACAAGGAAAACAGCAGATCTACAAGCTCACAACGCGTCGCGAAAGCGACGCGCTGTGAGCTTGTATATCGGCTATGTATGTAGCCTAGCGAATAGCCGTAGAGCCGAAACCAACGTGTTTACATGGTTGAGAAGCTATTGCTGCTACGGCTGTTAGCTAGGCTACATAGCTACATAGCTAATATACAAGCTCACAACGAGCTTGTAGATCTGCTAGTTTTCGTGTGTGGACGATGTGTGTGTGCGCGCACTGTCACGACACACACACGCACGCACGCACACACACACACACACACACACACACACACACACACACACACACACAGTCACTCACACACACACTACACAGCAAATAGCTATAGTGATAGCCTAGTAGCGTCCATTCTTCACTGGTTCCGTGGTCCATAGCTGGATAAAAGCTCAGACAGCTTGTTTGTAAAATACCTGCACATTTAAATTAGTTATGTAACCTGGAGTTGCCGAATCTTTATACTTTTTACACCTCCAATGGCTGGTTTTAAAAAATGTTTCCGAAATGGAACAGCAACTGCCCAGTGACCACTGCTGACAGCTTCGCTCTGTCTCTCTCTGATTCTGATAGAAGACGCATTACTCCGCCCCTCGCCCCCACAACGGCAGATAACCACGCCTACATTTTAGAAATCTTTTCATATCTCAAGTCTGATAAAACAAATAAAGAGGCGGGGTTTCTGACCCCTTTAAATACTGTAAAAGGAGTATGTACATTTCCTATATAAATCAAGAACTATTATGGGAATATTTGTATACTTCCAGGGGTAAATTATCACAGCTGCCTGTGTGCTAATAGAATTCATCTTCAGGTGAAAGTCCCTCAATTCCTTTCTTTCCCTTTCCTCTCTCCCTCTCTTTCCTTTCATTTCTTGTTCTCTTTCTGCCGTGTCAAGTGTCTCTCTTTGCCTTAACTTCTGTGTATCTTGAAAAGCGTCCAGGAAAATGTTCTCCCTCTGTCTCTTGGCTTCTCCAATGGCTTAATGACATGAACTCACTTATGGTGTGTTTGCTAGCAGTCAATACAGCACTCACACACACACACACACACACACACACACACACACACACACACACACACACACACACACACACACACACACACACACACACACACACACACACACACACACACACACACCATCACGTAAAGGGGTGGGGAGAGAGAGGGGTTGCTATAGAAACTGTTCTCTTCCAGGTACAGGTACACAGTGGTGTAAAGTACAGTAGCTACAGTAAGTACATTTACTTAAGCAGGGGCGAAATTAGATCTTATTCTGCATGGGTTTTCAGATCAAAAGGGCCCTGTACTGCCGTAAAGGGGGGCCATAGATTAGGAGATTAGAGACCCCTGATATATTGGAAATGACCAAATACATATTGTCGTTGTCGGGTGTAAAACTCTTATCTCCAAGTTTCAAAAATGTGCATGTTCTTTCGCAAAGCAAAGCCCTGCTTCATCGTACAAGGCTGTCGCACAACAGTAGTGAAAACAGCAGATCTACAAGCACACAACGCCTCGCACCTTGTGTGCTTGTAGATCGGCTGTTTTCACTAGTTTAAATCATTTTTAAAATGAAAAATGCAAAATGAACGGTTTTGGACATACCGGTACAAGGTTTTCACCCGACAACGACGATATAATAGCCTATGATACTGTCCCCAGTAGGGGGGCCCTTGGGTTTATTAAACCCATCAACCCTATACAAATTACGCTTTAAGTAATGTACTTAAGTACAATTCTGAGGTATTTGTACTTCACTTGAGTATTTCCAATTTCCAATACTTTTACTTCTACTCCAATACATCTCAGATCCAAATATTGTACTTTTACTCCACTACATTTATTTGAAAACTTGAGTTACTAGTTACTTTAGCGATATTATAAAACATACATAAACCACTTTAGCCTTATTTTATACAGTGGCTATTTGAAAATAGCTGATCTACAAGCTCACAACGCATCGCATCGTGAGGTGTTGTGAGCTTGTAGATCTGCTATTTTCAAACATTTTGTAGATTTACTTTTGGTACCTTAAGTACTTATTGATGCCAAAACCTTTATACTTTTACTAAAGTAAATTTAGAATTCTGTACTTCTACTTGTAACAGAGTATTTCTACATTGCAGTATTGATACTTTTACTTAAGTAAAACATTTGAGTACTTTCTCCACCACAGCAGGTACAGAGAGTGCCAAGGTGGTAAAAACTAAAAACACACACAAAAAAAAAGTAGAAAAAAGTGTCTCAATTACGTCATGTTTTCAAAATGCCGCTCACATCTGCCATATCTGATAACCTTTTGCCTCGCTCTGGTTTAAGCCTGCGGTTGAGCACTGTGAGCAAAGGTTGGCTGTTATTCAAACATGCAAGGTAAATGTAATGAGTAAATGAAAACCTCAGATAATAGGGTGTGTGTGTGTGTGTGTGTGTGTGTGTGTGTGTGTGTGTGTGTGTGTGTGTGTGTGTGTGTGTGTGTGTGTGTGTGTGTGTGTGTGTGTGTGTGTGTGTGTGTGTGTGTGTGTGTGTGTGCAGAGATCATGCAAGTACACCACACTGTCACAACTAAAAAACCCTCACCAGCGGTATAGGCAACATGCCTATGTGTGCTTGCGTTGTGCTTGTAGATCAGCTATTTTCACTAGTTTCAATCATTTTTCAAATGATAAATACAAAAATCAATGGTTTCGGACATACAACGTTTCCACCCGACAACAGCGGTATACTAGGGCTGTAGCGCTTGCTATGCCAGAGGTCCTCAAACATTTCCACCACGGTAATTAACGTTTTCATCCACCACACCCCCCTTTTTTTTATGCAGATATGTCTTGTCATTTGTATGTGATATGGACCTGAGTCTGAAATAAAGCTTGATTATATGACTGTTAATGTCATGTTACGCTATGTAAATATGCAAATTCTTCCCCTAACATACAGTATGGCATGGAGGAATATCCATTTCCATTATTTTTGTAACAATATCAAAGCTAGACTCACACAACCCATCACCCCAACATTTACACACACACACGTGCGCGCGCGCGAACACACACAATGCAGCAGCATACAACTTTCCACAAGCAGAAATGTTTCAAGAACCAAGTATCTAGAAAGTCTGTCAACACACTCATACAGGTACAAGTTTGGCTAAGAAACATGGATTTACAGTAAACGTAAACATACAGTATAGACACAAAATATGTTTGTTTTTGTTTTTTTGATGATGCAAAGAAGGTGTGGGCACTTGGGATGTGTATTTGCACTTTGGACATGTACAGTACTTTTTATGAGGTAATGGGCTTTTTTGTTTTCTTTCTTGAGGTATTAAAAAGGTCTTAAGTCCTTAAAGCTATACTGTGTAAGTTGCTCACCTAGAGGTCAGTAGCTCTATAGCAAACCGCGGTCGCGTCCGCGTCTTTCGGCCGTTTTTCGCCGCGGACGGGGCCTCACACCCCCGCGTCTGCCTCCACCTCGCCGAGATCTATCTTTAGAGGGGTCCCTGGTTCCTGTGCGTTCAGGTATTCCGGAGAAACGGACTCCTTCACCCGAGTAAATGCTGTTGTTATGTTGAGGCAAGCTACACGGGCGCCTACAAATATGGCCGCCGTATTGTGATAGCGACCGGGCGACCCCACTTCAAAATGCGCTGTGATTGGCCGGCAGTGTATAACCCTCGCTGTGATTGGCCGGTAGTGTATGATGACGTAATTTTGCCGGGAAATCCCGCCCCTGTCACGGCTAAGTAGAAAACATATAAAGAGAAGGCTTCAGAAGCTGAAAATAACGGAGTGGGTGTTCTAAAACTTTAGCGATTTAACAGTTAGGACAATTTTAAGATTTGTTTTATAAAAAAAGTTACATGGTATAACTTTAAATTATGACTTCCTGGTCTATACTGTACATACTCGATATAGTCTTTTTCTCACTCTCTATCAAATGTCTCTGCCAAAAAATAGCCAATCTACAAGCTCACAATACGTTGTGTTACGACGCGTTGTGAGCTTGTAGATCTGCTATTTTTAGGCAAATGTTCCATCCCAGGATAATGGATTTTAAGTATCGCGATAATATCGTAAATCGTGATATCTTTTGTCACAATAATCATGACATGACATTTTCATATCGTCCCATCCCTAATTGTGACAATCATCAAAAACCACTGTTTCCACCCAAACAAAGGACGTGGACGGTACGACTATACTGCGACTTCTCCGTGCCTGTGTATATCCTGAGGAACACAGAGAGTATTCAAGGAGGCTGTCTTTTGGCTGGGAGGTTGTTTTACTGCTAATCTCAAGAGAACAGCCCAGGGAATCAGCTATGGGATTCAAGACACACGTTTCTCTTCTATACTCTGCTTCTCTTTCTTTAATCCCTCCTTTCTTTCTTCTCTAACCCCCCCCCCCCCCCCCCCCAGCATCAAAGTGAACTCAGTGTGCCGCATAGAGATGAAGAAGAGGATGACGATGAAGAACTTAAGACAGAGATAGAGAGTGCAGGGGTGTGGCATCAAATTCTGAGCCCTGGGTACTTTAACTATTGAAAAATAGCAGATGCTGAAAAACCTTGAAAAACCTTTGAATGTTTCAAATCCTTCTAAGGTTTTTGGAAAAACCTATGTTTCTATGTCAGTGGTGCTCAAACTTTTTCATGTGAAGGACCCCCAAAATGACATGTATTTGGCCACGGACCCTCATCTCAAAATATTTTGTTCCAGGGGCCCCACAGAAGCAAAATTTGAGTTACAAATGTTTGCTTAAAAATATTATATATTCAAAGATGTGCACACATTAATTTTTTACGACTTTTCAAAAATAGCAGATCTACAAGCTCGCAGTGAGCTTGTATATCTGCTATTTTTCAGTAGCTAAAGTATCAAATAATTAAGGCCCCTCCACCTTGGGGCCCTTGTAACTCAGTTCCACCCCCCCCCCCCCCCCCCCCCACACCCTTGTGACGCCCCTGAGAGAGTGCAAAAGACAAACAACAAACCTACAGTAGAACAAGACCTACCTAGACATTAGACAAGTCTTCAAGCTCGTCACTAGAAATAAACACCCCACCAGTGTTACCAGATGGGAAATGTTGAATTATCGTACCGGAGGCTCAGAATTATCGTATTTGACATGAAACTATCGTACACGGCCAAAAAAAGAGAAATCACTCGCGTAAAAACGTAATTTCACCAAAAAAATGCGTCTTTAGTGTAAGAAACGACCTCGTTTTAGACTCCTGCGTGACAAAAACGCATCAGATATGCTGTGTGGAGGCAGGCAACTTCTTGGAGCTTACACAAATAAAAGCCTGAAACTGGTCTGGAAAGATGCAACCAGTGTTTTTAATGCCTCCAAGTACAGATCTAGGGTCAGATTGACTGATTTCCTGGCTTATTTTGAGAAGCCAAACCAGATCCCAGATCAGCAGCCAGGGAAAATAGTGAATTCACGCTCTTTTTGATGATATGCCGAAATTATCGTACATTTGGGCATTTTTGGAATTATTGATCGTACATCGTACAGGGGGTCAAATTATCGTACAAATACGATAATTATCGTACGTCTGGCAACACTGCACCCCACCCACAGTTTTTCTGTAAATATACTTTCATTAGTCCTAGTAGTATTGATGATGTCTTGCATAGTAATGTATGTCTTTATTATGTCTTCATGAATTTAATACATAGGGCCACAATGGAAACAATAAAAGAAAGAAAAAGTCTGCACACCGATTTTGCTGTTCACAATATATCGTTTTTACTTAGGTGACATTTCGAGCCTAATGTCTCTTCTTCAGACCATGGAAGGTAGCTTATGTTTCCACAATGGAAACAAGCCTTTTTTGTATTATCCTTCTAGCATTATTGTATGACTGTACCATGGAACCTTTTGCAAACTGTTTATAAAGCCTTCAATCAATCAATCAAAAGCAAAGAGAGTCAACAAGAGTCAATGGCAGTCAGAATGCTGCAGAGGAGTCACAGCACCACTCCTTTCTCATCTCCACTCTCTCTCTCTCTTGGTCTCTCTCTCTCTCACACACACACGCGCACGCGCATGCAGATTTACACTTGCCACATATACACAAAGCCACGCAGACACTTGTTTAAAACATGCCTTGTTTCAAGAAAACACAAGCTTAACGTGATTGGCAGTACAGTAATTGCTTTAGTTTCACCATTGTTTTTAATAACTCTTGCTGCTGAGATTCAAGGAGAATGCTGCTTGGTGTGCCAGGCATGCAGGATTGTATAGGGTGTATACACAGTATACGTTCTGTATACTTTTATTAATATTTGTTTTTATTGTGATGTTATACCTACGGTACTTCTATACCCTGTATCTCCCGTGTGATCAATAAAGGTATCTATCTATCTATTTATCAATCTATCAATCTATCTATCTATCTATCTATCTATTAGGGGTGTAACGATATAGTAACTGCATCGAAATATTGTTTTTAACTTAAAAAATAGAAGTATATCGAAATGAAAACAGCTAAAATGGAATCGTATTGTTTGAATGTGTATCGTATCGAATCGGCAGTGCAAAGAATCGAATGTATCGATACTACCTACTTGTGCATTGCATTTAGCATTTTTAAGAAGAAAAAATGAAAAGGAGGGTTTAATTACTTTTCCTTTCCACATAGCTACACTGGTCTATCAATAAATGTGGGTAATCTCTGGGTCCGTATAAAGGTGCAGGTTTGTGATATGTATCGAATCGCTATTAAAATGTATTGTTACACCCCTACTATCTATCTATCTATCTATCTATCTATCTATCTATCTATATCTATCAATCTAGACTGGTTAGGGGTGAAATAAGGCAACATGGATGCATGAACAGGGAAAAGACAGACCCACTAGAATAGAACTGTTATTACCAGTAAGACTCCCTAATCGGGAGATAAGCGACCGTCAGGTCGCAGCGTGATTTTAGGCCTAAATGTGTAGGAGCAGTGTCCAAAAATGTGTTTGAAAAAATCGGCCTGATGGTGGCGCTATATGGGACAGATCCATGTTGATGAGATGAGTGTAGACATACTGTGTACCGATTTGCGTGATTTTAGGGCAAAATCTGTAGGAGCAGTGTCCAAAAATGTGTTTGAAAAAATCGGCCTGGTGGTGGCGCTATATGGGACAGATCCATATTGATGACATGAGTGACATGAGTGTAGACATACTGTGTACCGATTTGCGTGATTTTAGGGCAAAAATTGTAGGAGCAGTGTCCAAAAATGTGTTTTGCAAGAATCGGCCTCATGGTGGCGCTAGAAGAGGGCCATGTGAGAATTGATGGATGGAGGTTGTGGTTTGGCAGGCAAGGAGTGTGTGTGCAAAATTTGGCATGGATCGGGGCAACGGTTGCGGAGATATGAGCAGGGCAAAGTGTGACGTGTGACTGACGGACTGACGGACTTGACGGACTGACGGACAGCTGGTCGAGGTTTTGACAGTAACTGCGACCTGACGGTCGCAATTTCTTTTTTTTTTTTTTTTTTTAAAGATTAGTTTTTTTGCCTTGATAGGACTGAGTAGTGGACTGACAGGAACTGGGGAGAGATGGGGAGTGACACGCAGCAAAGGTCGTCGGGAAGGGGATTCGAGCCCACGACACTCTGTCAGGCATCAGAGCATATTATGTGGTATGCACCTGGACCGCAAAGCAGGCGCCCCCAGAATTGTTATTTTCATCTGTTTGCCTGTCATCTCTCCTGTGGTACCTAGGAATGGGACCATATGAAAATGTCATATCACGATTATTGTGACAAAAGAAATCGCTGTACTTGAGTACAAGTCTACTTTACTACATTTTTTTCAGTAGGCTACTTTTACTTCTACCTCACATCTTAGAGGCAAATATTTCCCTTATTTTTTATTATTATATTTTAAGTAGAAAATAGAGCATATACCGCATCATGTAATATCAGAACTGGTCATTACGGACTCGTTTGCCTATCGTCGTCAACAGGCTGTGTGGAATTACATTTATTTCATGTTTTCTCCGAGTTTAACCCAAACCAACATAAAGTATTGCAGAGTGACCCATTGTTTTAGCTGAGTTATGCCTTCTGACAGTTCTACTTGAATGTTGTCAAACATGAAGTAATGGCTTGGGTAGCCTACTGGACCGGTGCATGAATCTGACCTGTCTGTGAGTCAAAGATTACAGACAGCACAGCACACTCAAGCATGGACGCTCCAGGCTGTTTGGCAAAAGGCTAGAAAGAAGACACAAAGGATGCGACAGGTATCCCCGCCGTCATCGGAAGTGTTTCAGTCTTGTGGATCCCTTAACCACTTAAAACACTTCATCCCCAGCCTGATCAATGATCAATTGTCGTACCTTTTTTTAACCATGTATTAAATTGATTACTTTGATTAACTGTTGCACCACCAATAACTACCATCCTCACACTGGCCTTAATGGCATTGGCAGCCTACGATAGGAAATAAGGTGGGCATTATAAGCTATGGCTTCAGCCCATACCTTTTCGGCCTAATAGGCATCTCTTGGTGACTAAAATTGCACTGTATTTTGTTTTTAAAATGTTTGACCGAAATAAACTAAACTAAAATTAACTACGATGACAATCAGAATCTGAATGAACATGGTGTTGTGTTAACCCATTAAGTCCGGGAACACACCGAGTGCCGTGCTGTGAACTTGTAGATCTGCTATTTTTGAAAAATCGTGAACATTTGTGCTAGTCTTTGAATATTTCAAATCCTTTTAAGTTTTTTTGAAAAAACGATGTTTCCCATCTCAAAATATTTAGTTCCACGGACCCCCAAAATTTGAGTTACAAATGTTCGCTTAAAAAATACATATATTCAAAGATTTGCACATTTTCACGACTTTTCAAAAATAGCAGATCTACAAGCTTGCAGTGCAGCACTGTGAGCTTGTATATCTGCTATAATAGCTAAATAATTAAGTCCCCCTCCACCTTGGGCCCTAGTAACTCAGTCCAACTTTTCCTCCCCTTGTGACGCCCCTGACTGTAAAACCCTCAGTGCTGAGTGTGTGCAAATAGGTTCCATTTTGTACACCAGGTTCAATTAACACTGAGGAGTTTAGTGCTTCTCTACATCCGTTCCATAATCCCCGCCCACCGTTTTGATGTGTAACTGACAACAAGTGCTGCTAGGAAGGATTTCTGTAGGAGTTGCTTCATTTTCTCAAACTATTTCATGACGAGCCACAATTTAATGCTGAGACAGGGACGGAGAGACAGTAACAGAGATACAGAGAGACAGGAACAGATTAGAGATAGAGAGACAGGGATAGAACATAATAGAGAGACAGAGACAGTCAGGGACCAAGGCACGGACAGACAGACAAAGACACAGAAACAGAGATTGGTTCTCAACCTTTTCTGGCCACGACAACCCAAATAATCATATTTTAACAGGGGACCCCCCCTTCCTGACAAGCACTAGGAGTTGAGGAATTACATTTTGTATACTGTACCACGGTTCTATTGTGAAAATAGCAGATCGGCCATTTTCACAATTTCTGCCTCTAGAGTTATTAAAAAGTCCTTAAATTGTCACTTTAGAAATTTGCAGATATCCTCTATACACTTAAACATTATGTTGGTTTGTTTACTGTTGAGTGAGAAAACAATGTTGCACATTAAGCTAATCATCTGGGGACCCCCCAAAATAATTTGGCGACCCCCCCTGGGGTCCTGACCCACAGGTTGAGAACCACTGTCCTACAGAGAGAAGAGACAGTCAGAGGGACAGAGACAGAGAGACAAAAATAGGTAGGACAGACAGACAGAGACAGAGATAAGGAAGCAGTCAGAGACACAGGGACAGGGACAGGGGGGGGGGACAGAGAGACAGGGGGCAGACCCCAGACAGTGACGAGATGGAGAGAAACTGTCAATCACCCAGGAGTGGGTTAACATTCATCGCCATGGCAACCAGTTACACCTGCATGGGCAGGGCAGGAACTACAGTCATACTGTAGGAAACATTCACGTTAAGAAAGCACACCATGACAAGGCATAAACATGTAATATAAACAAACAAAAAAACACACTTGCATGCAGCACACACCCAGAGAGAGAGAGAGAGAGAGAGAGAGAGAGAGAGAGAGAGAGAGAGAGCCACTGTTGTTCAGTTAGGCTATCATATCTAAATTATTTTTGAACAGTAGGCTAACACCTGCATTTTGTACCACTGTATGTTCAACAAAGATTATCTCCAGGATTTGAGAGCGGCTAATAACAGCCTGCAACATGCTAGCCCTTCTCAAATTCGGCCCCAACCCGACCCAACCTGACATTTTCGGGCCAAGTAGGGCCAAAAATCAATGCTAATACGCCGGGCCGGGCCTAGGGCTCAATGAATAGATATTTTATTTGACGTTATTATTTTTATTACTTTTACACCGCCTCCCGGCTCCCTATATTAGGCTACCTCTCTCCCCCTCTCTCTCTCTCTCTCTCTCTCTCTCTCTCTCTCTCTCTCACACACACACACACACACACACACACACACACACACACACACACCTCTCTCTCTCCCTCACACACACACACACACACACACACACACACACACACACGGCACGGCACGGCACAGCACAACACAACACGCCCACGTGCACGCACACGCGCATATAGGCAATGAATCCACTACAAACAGGTGGTGCTGCTTCCACGCTATCCAGTCATTGATTGTGTCACAGATGCTGCCATTCAAGGGTGATTTATCGCGACGCGCTGTGACTGAGCGTGAAGATCAGCTATATAACATTTTCGCGCAATTCAGTCTCAGGAGGATTTGACACAAAATGTAGCAAATCCTCATCCATGTCTATTTGACTGTCTGTCTGCAGCAACGCACGTATAGGGAGCTAGGCTTCTTCTACAGTCACTTGAAAGGGCTAAACCACACACACACACACACACACACACACACACACACACACACACACACACACACACACACACACACACACACACACACACACACACACGCACGCAGCTCACAGCCTCCACCGACTCCGAAACACGCACGCGCGCAGGCACACCCACAGGCATCATGTGTGTGTACGGTATATAAATATACGCGTGCCTCATAAGCACAGTTAGCAGCGCACACACACACACACACACACACACACACACACACACACACACACACACACACACACACACACACACACACACACAGCACAGTAACAGTGTTTCCCTTTCCCCAGTGAAAAACCGAGGGGGGCGAGAGAGAGAGAGAGAGAGAGAGAGAGAGAGAGAGAGAGAGAGAGAGAGAGAGCTTCAGCAGAACAGGAAGCAGTGGCAGTTGGGCTAGTAGCTAATATTAAAACTAGGATCATCGTTATATTTACCGTATCTGCTTGGCTAGCGTCGGAGCGGAGGTAACCGCTAACTGGTCCTTATTCCTCCTCTCCCCATCATCACCATCACCATCATCATGGCATCTCCTCTCCTCCTCTCCTCCTTGGCTGTGGGTGGGGGAATAAATGGCACGCGGCTGCGGCAGCGGCAGCATCAGTAGCAGCGGCTCCTGGGCCTGCGTGTCTGTCTGTCTGTCTGTCTCTCTCTCTCCCCCCCCCCCCCCCCCCCTCTCTCTCTCTCTCTCTCTCTCTCTCTCTCTCTCTCTCTCAGAGGTGGGACGTTCGCGAACGATTCGAGTCTTTTGAACGGCTCTTTGAAATGAACGATGGGATCCGGATCGCAGTAGGCCTAGTTGGGAGCCGTTCCTTTCTAAATGAACAGTGGTGTAAAAAGTACAAAAATTATTTTATTAGTAAAAGTATCAATAGGCCTACTGCAATGTTGAAATACTCTGCAAGTCAAGTAGAACTAGAAGTTCGGAATTCGAAAATGTAAAGTAGGCTACACAAGTAAGTAGGCTATTGGTATCAAAATGTAGGCCTACTTAAAGTACCAATAGTAGAAAGTACTCATTATGCAGAATGTTTTCCAATGAATAAAATGTAGAAAAATAATTAGAAAATAGCCGATGTAGATCGGCTATTTTCAAATGGCAGAAATGTATATAGGGTTTAAGTAGCCTAATTTGTAATCATAATCAAAATCTGTTAAGTAACTAAAATGATACAGTCTTTTGAACAGCTCTTTGAAAGGAAACGGATCCCGGAGATCGGGCTCACTTCAAAGAACCATAAATCCCATCTCTACTCTCTCTCCCTCCCTCCCTCTCTCTCTCTCTCTCCCTCTCTCGTCTTCACTCTGTTTCCTCCGCCCCCTCGACACACTAAATTCTTCCGTCCCTTATTCCCCCTTCTCTCTCTCTCTCTCTCTCTCTCTCTCTCTCTCTCTCTCTCTCTCTCTCTCTCTCTCTCTCTCTCTCTCTCTCTCACTCACTCTCTCTCTCCCCTCCCCCTGACTACCTCCCCTCCCTCCCTCCCTAAGGTCTAAGTACATTTACTCAAGTGCTGTACTTAAAGGAGTAGTTCAACCCCCAAAATGACTTTTCTTGTATTGATTACTCACACCATGGAATTCAATAATATTTGTTTGGTATTTGTTGCAGTCCTAAAGACAAAAATCTGATTGCAAGAAATGTACCCCCATTGATTCCGGACCCAAATCCATTCCGGTCCCCATCCGGAATCAATGGGGGTAAATTAACTATAATCACATTTTTGTCTTAGGAATGCAAAAAACAAAAAACAAAAAAAAAAACATTATTGAACTCAAGTCTCCATGGTGTGAGTAATTCATTTTGAGTGTGAACTACACCTTTAAGTAGCCTACACCTTTGAGTTATTTGTACTTTACTGGAGTATAGGCCTATTTCCAATTCATTTTACTTCTACTCCACTATTACCTACATCTCGGATCCAAATATTGTACTTTTACTCCACTACAATTATTTGAACACTGTAGTTACAAGTTACTTTGTTGATTTATTAATATTTCAAAACATTCATTACCCACTTCAGCCATATACATTTCGGCCATTTGAAAACAGACGTAAACAGATGAGCTTTTAGATCTGCTATTTTCAAATTTGTATACATTTGAAAACTTGCTAAATGGAACATTCTGCATAATGAGTATATTTCTACTTTTGCTACTTTAAGTACATTTTGATACCAATATTTTGTACTTTTACTCAAGTAAATTTTGAAATCCCGACTTTTACTTGTAACAGAGTAATTTTACTTTGCAGTATTGATACTTTTACTTGAGTAAAATAATTGAGTACTTTTTCCACCACTGCCCCCCCCCCCCCCCCCCCCACCCTGTCTCTCTCTCTCTCTCTGTGCTCAGGTCTCCCTTTCTTTCTCTCACGCTCTCCATTTGTGCAGCAAGCTGCAGAAATCCACTCACACACTGCTCAGTGCTCACTATAGCTACTCACTAGCATCGGCTACATCAGCAGCAGCAGGAGCAGCAGCAGCTGTAGTAATAGTAATGGCAGCAGCATAAGCATTAACCACAGCAAGCATCCCTATTCTGGGTGGAGCACCTGTCCTAAGGCCACGCGTTGTGTGAACCTGGGTCTCCTGTATGGAAGACCAAACATCTATTCCAGGGGTCTTCAACATTTTCAGGCCAAGGAAGGACCCCTTAGCTGAGAGACAGATGAAGCAGGGACCCCCACAACCTTTTCATTCCATATAGTTTCATCGTTTGACAGCACAATCATCAGTGTATTTTGGATTCATGTAAATGTGTGTTCTCTGATATTTAACCACTTGAACCGTCAATACTTAATAAACTTGACCTTTCATTCTGTACTTGGTCTGCTCTTTTCCCCCAATACACCAAACCTCTTTGCCGAAAATAGCCGCTGTGAGCTTGTAGATCTGCTATTTTCGGCTAAAGTGCTCAGAACATGGATGCTAGGGTTTAAGTGGTTAATATAAAGAAATAATTACAATTAAATAAAATGCTATCAAAAGATTTGTATGACCACCTATAGTAACTCTGAGGACCCCCTAGGGGCCCCAGACCCCTTGTTGAAGACCCTTGATCTATTCTATTGCTTATTATGGGCTTCAGGCAATACTAGCCTACTTGTCTGCAGGTGTCCTGACCGGCGGCAGGGTGCATTTTAGCCTATCAATGCAGAAGTGCCAGTTATACAGTATTAAAGAGATCCCTAGCTAATACGACAAATATGCCTTAAAACATTATAATTGTCCTCTATAACTACAATGTAAAATTAAAAACACATTAAATATTGTATTTCTTCTAGAAATAGCTAATCTTTCACTCAACAGGGGAAATGCCCGTCGCAAGTTGATGATGTCATAAATGTCATGTGTGATCTACCCTTATGGAATTTATGGCATGCATGTGCAAATAAAAACAAACGTAATACTTCCTATGGTTAATATGAGCATCAAATCAATATTTCAAATGTGTTTTTTGCACATGCATGCCATACATTCCATAGGGATAGATAACACATGACATTTATGACATCATCAACTTGCGACAGGTATTTCCCCTGTTGAGTGAAAGATTAGCTATTTCTAGAAGAAATAAAATATTTAAGGTGTTTTTAATTTTACATTGTAAGGCATATTTGTCGTATTAGCCAGGGATCCTTTTAATGTAGCCTACTTGGATTAAAATAAGGTTGTATTCATTCAGATATGTTATATATTGCGGCTTTAAGGAGCAGTGGTATCATTCGCAAACTGAAACGACCTTCTGTATGCTGGGTTGCATGCATCTTGGTGTCTTGACTGTCTGACAGACAACACAAGCCCCCAAGATACAGCATAGACTTCCACACTCTATTTGCCCTCACCCTCCTCTCCCTAGTCATAGAACTAATTGGACAAGGTCTTGGTTGCATGTTATAGCCTACTGTGGTTATCACATGCACACACACACACACACACACACACACACACACACACACACACACAGTGCGCGCACGCACACACACACACACACACACACACACACACACACACACACACACACACACACACACACACACACACACACACACACACACACACACACACACACACACACACACACACACACACACACACACACACACACACACACACACACACACACACACGCGCGCGTGTGCGCACCGTGACGCACGCACACCTATGCCAGTGCAAACCACAGCTGCTGCAGCATACATTACATTACAAATATGTGCAAATTATGTGAACATGATGACAATGCATTCTGTGGCACATAGTGTGTGAATGTGTGTGTGTGTGTGTGTGTGTGTGTGTGTGTGTGTGTGTGTGTGTGTGTGTGTGTGTGTGTGTGTGTGTGTGTGTGAGAGAGAGAGAGAGAGAGAGAGAGAGAGAGAGAGAGAGAGAGAGAGGATGGATGGATGGAACGGAGATGAGTGACTCAAGAATAAGTTAAGTCACATGAGGAATCCACAGCAGAGATTGGAGGCAAGGAAACACACAACGCAACTGGAGAAATTACAGTAGATCTAACAATTTAGTCCACTTTTTTGTAACCTCATCACATTACAAAAAAGGCCAGTCAATCAAAGTGAAAAAGCATATTCTTGCTGCAAGAATCTTGCAGAATATAGGCCTACATATACGCCCACTACATCATTTAGCTGAGGACCACTGGTGGTCCCCGGACCACTGCTCTATAGGGACCACTCACCATGGGCTTTCAATTTGGGGTTGATTGGATGTTGCATTCATCATATAGGGTGTTTTTATGTAATAAATAGGCCCCGCCCACTAATGTTTGAAGGCAAGCAGTAGGCTATGCTATGGAATATCAAAACCCTGTTTGACAGTCATAGTCACATGATTCATGAGATCATTTGTACCTAATTTGCTGGAGGAAAAAAACATGTTTCTGCAACAAACTGACATGTCATTGCTACTAATGCTACAAAGCGGTGCTTGCCAGAGTGTGTGTTTGTGTGTGAGTCTTTTCAAGTGCTGTGTGTGTGTGTGTGTGTGTGTGCGTGAGCACTGTCCTGTTTGTGTTGTAATCAGTTGCAGTTGGTTTGTGTGAATGTTGGGCCAAATCTGTAGGAATAGTTACTAAAAGCGAAGAAAAAGCGAAATGGTGCGTTATAAATATATTATTTGTAAACAACAACACCTTCTTATTCCCCTATGAGATACAATAATCCATCACAAAGAAATAAGACAGGAGAGTGATTCAGAGTGAGAATGGAATGTTTACTATGGAGAGAGAGAGAATTCAAGACAGATACAGTACAGAAATAATGGTTCAATGGTTCGTGCTCTCTCTGACAAATGATGTTTTGACATGAGTATAAGTATGGTTATTCGGTCAGTCAGTGGATGACGTTTCAACAGTTCATAGGATTTTTCTTGTCCACAAATGACAAGACAAAGAGTCCATATACAGTAGGTTCCTGGGGGAAGAGATGTCCTTGCTGGTGTCTGGATGACACCAGATGTCCCAGGCTGAGCCTTATAAACCAAAACAAATCTCATTGTTTTAGTTACAGGCTCCATGGCAGTAGATAAGGCCTCATTTCAACCAGGCAGAGACCTTGTGGGTATGGTACATGACATTAAAGTATGGCACAGTCACAAGCTGTGCCTTAGGGTGAGGTGGTCAGTTGGTCATCAATATGAGAGAAAAGATGATATAAACCACAACAAAATACCTAACAGTGCGAATTCTAGTTACATGGAAATGGGTGTGGCCTGACCTGTATTGGGAGACCGGTTCAAGTGTTATGGGCCAAAACGTAAAGGGGCCTGGTATAATGCCCAGGGGTGTTGCACCAAATTCTGGACCCTGGGTACTTTAACTATTGAAAAACAACAGATCTACAAGCTCGCAGCGTGCTGCAAGCTTGTAGATCTGCTATTTTTTAAAAGTCGTGACATTTTGTGCAAGTCTTTGAATATTTCAAATCCTTCTAGGTTTTTTGAAAAACCTATGTTTCTATGTCAGTGGTGCTCAAACCTTTTCATGTGAAGGACCCCCAAAATGACATTTTTACTTCCAGGGACCCCCCAGAATCAAAATTTGAGTTACAAATATTCAAAGATTTGCACACATTTTCACCACTTTTCAAAAATAGCAGATCTACAAGCTCGCAGCCCTAACCCTAACCCTAACCCTGCCGCGCAGTGAGCTTGTAGATCTGCTATTATTCAATAGCTAAAGTATAAAATAATTCCAGGCCCCTCCACCTTGGGCCCTAGTAACTCAGTCCCCCCCCCCCCCCCCCCCCCCCCCCTACTACTGTACTCCCAGTACAGTGCATGCAAAGTTAAAGTTCCAGCGGAGTCAGAGATTAGCATGTACACAGACGCACACAAGTAACTCGGACAGGGGTGAAAACAACCTCTTTGCCTCCCGGCCCGTTGGCCTGGGCAAGAGAATTAGGCCACGTACTGTACTCCAGAGTCCTGCCCTTATGGTACTATTTACAGTAGTTTGCTATTATAGGCATGCTGGTGCACTGACTTGTGATCATTTACTGTAGATGAGTTATTTTGTCAAATGCCTTTGACATGATCTTTGCGTGGGCGCGAGAGCGGAGGGAGCGGAGGGAGACTTATCATATAGACAAATTAAACATATTTTTTCTGTTCTGGAATTTCCTTTATTCTGTTCTGTGTAGCAGAGGAAGCATTTTCTTCTGTGCAAAGTAGACACATCTTATGAAGTCCAGACATCTGATGTCTCTTCCGTCAAACAGTTTTTTCACCAAATAATCCATCATTTTACTAGTATTTGGGCTACATTCACTATGAACAATGCAACACGTAATGAATAATCATGTCATATCAACAAAAGTGTGTAGCTGTCAGCTGTGTACACATCTGTAATAATTGTAAATATAACGTACTGTATATATGAACTTGTATCTGTCAGCATGTGTTGCAGTGCATCAATGCTCGATCCTAAATGTTTTAATCCAATTAGAGGGATTTTCAATTAATCCAGGAAGGCCCACATCATATTTTTAGTACAGTTTCTCTCTGATGTGACAACACATTCAATAGGATCTAGGGATTGGACGATACGCCGATATTATCGTTTATCGTGATAAAAAAACACTCGCGATAATCGCATCGTGGAGATTTTATTTAGCGTGATATCGTCCTCCGTCATGCAGCTGGGATCAATTCACCTTTTATTTGCCGAGCTGCATATCCGGTACCACTAAAACCCTCTATAATTGGTAAAAGGTACTTATAATATACGTACTCGATACAGTCTTTTTTTCACTCTCTATCAAATGTCTTCACCAAAAAATAGCAGATCTACAAGCTCACAACGCATCACGCTGTGACGCGTTGTGAGCTTGTAGATCTGCTATTTTTTGGCAAATGTTCCGCCCCAGGAAATTGGATTTTGATTATCGTGATAATATCGTAAATCGCGCTCTCTTTTGTCACAATAATCGTGATATGAAATGTTCATATCGTCCCATCCCTAATAGGATCTGGAGCTCTCATAAGATAGACAAGGCTTTTATGCAGGGCATTGTTGTGAAAATAATATGTTCTCACCCTGATGCATTGACATGTCTCTCTCTCTCTCTCTCTCTCTCTCTCTCTCTCTCTCTCTCTCTCTCTCTCTCTCTCTCTCTCTCTCTCTCTCTCTGGAGCTATTTCCGTATCACAACAGATAAAAGACAGGAACAGACTGTTGCCAAGTAAGAAACACTGATATGTCCAAGATGCTCCCTTGCCAGCAAAAGGTATTCATTAAAGATATTTCAATGAGCCTCCAATGGCTCCTTTTGTGGCTTCTTGTGGCACGTCATTATGACACTAGTTGCCCTTGCCAGTCACCTCGAGACTGCCCCAGGGAAGACCCTTTGCACCATTCTTATTTCTATTTAACTTAACAAGCACTAGGACCCTTTTGGCGCCGGTCTACTTGGGGCCATGCATGTCGGCATGCATTTATGCTGCTAGGCGGCACAAACCTTTAGAAAAGCTCGGAAGCCGACAGTTTAGGTTGGGCAATCAGGGAAGTTAATGCATACTGACGTGGGTGTCGCACCAAATTCTGGGCCCTGGGTACAAGGATTCACTGCGGGCCCCCCATGAATGTTCTTCATGGGGGGAGGGGGTTTAACCCGTTTAGACTGGGAACGCATTATTTTGTGCTTTAACTATTGAAAAATAGCAGATATACAAGCTCACAGTGCGGCACCGTGTGCTGCTCTGCGAGCTTGTAGATCTGCTATTTTTGAAAAATCTTGAAAATGTGTTTTTTGAAAAACCTATGCTTCTATATGACCCCATCTCAAAATATTTTGTTCCAGGGACGCAAATTTGAGTTACAAATGCTCGCTTAAAAAAATACATATATTCGAAGATTTGCACACATTTTCACAACTTTTTCAAAAATAGCAGACACACACAGACAGTCAGAGATTCTGAGAATTGTAGTATAGATAGATGTTCATGACAATATATTTGTCCTATCAGTGTATTACATAATGCACTGTCAGTAAACACATCATCTCCATGTACTTATCACATGCTGATAAAAAAGGGCATTTCTCCACTCATTTGAACATTGTCGCTCTTGAAATCCATTAAAAGGAATGGGCAGTAACAATCTTCTTTTAACCAGCAACATTATTAAATCCCGATTTTTTATCAAACGATGAATTGACAGCAAATATTTTCAATGAAGACTTATTTCGTTTGTCAGGCTTTATCAAACCATTTTGTGGCTGAATGCAAGGAAAAGTGTCAGCATACTGAATGATCCACACACTGGCAGGAAGCACACATAAATCATCTCAAAACCAGGCTCTCAATGATTGTGTGTCTGGAATGAGCTCTCAGAAAATGTGATTACAGACCAGCTTGGCCTGCCCTGATATACATCAAAACAGCCCAGCCATGCAGCTTAGTGGCCTCATTCAACTATGCTTTCTGGATGTGGTTTGAGTGTGTGGGCACTAGTATAACGTCACTGTCGGGCAGAAACCTTGTATCTCCAAGTTTCAAATGTGTAAATATCTTCGCCAAATAAAGCACTGCTCCATCATACAAGGCCATCGCACAACAGTAGTGAAAACAGCTGATCTACAAGCACACAACGCCTCGCGGTGCGAGGCGTTGTGTGCTTGTAGATCGGCTGTTTTTAAAAATGATAAATAGTATACAAAAGAAACGGTTTTAGACATACAAGGTTTCCACCCGACAACGACGATAAGGTAAGTTAAAAATGGAAAGAGTGAGTTGGAACATGGAGAGAAGAAGGGAATACATGGGTGCATGCATGGGCAGGATTAAGGATAGGGGTGGAAGAGGCAGAACGTTTATACATGGAACAGAGGAATGGAGTGGTGAGGATCAGGAGGACAACAAAGGGGTGCGAGGAAAGATTAGGAAAAGATATTGAAGGCAGAGTAGAATAAGTCAGGTATACATTGTTCCTGCAGACCAGGGGCGTTCTAGCGTCTTAGATAGTGGGGGGGATGACATAGCCGCGCCCTCATGCACGCGCGTGAAGCGCGCGTGCACGTCTCGCAGTTTTGATCGAGTTTTATTCGGGTTTCCGTGGTTTATTTTTTTGCTAAACAATCGGGAACGGCACACTACACTTTCCCTCTCTCCACATGCACCAGCCAGCAGGTACCAACTGAACAGACAGACAACAACGGTTTCATATAATCATTCAGTTCCAAAAGCTTTTCAGTTAATCTACTTAATTTTACACCACTGTCTACTACAGCATGGTTCCCAAACGTTTTAGCCCGTGAACCAAGAGAAACTAAACCCAAACAAGTAGTAGTGAAAATAGCAGATCTACAAGCTCACAACGAGTCGCTTCGCGCTGCGTTGTGAACTTCTAGATTGGATATTTTCAAGACCCATAACGCTAGCCCAAACAGCGTTAGCCAGCAGCATATAGCATCCATCATTACTCCAACTCTAATATAGCCACCGACTCACCAATTGCTGACTGAGTGACGATGAGACGAGCAGGACGATGTTTAATGCCTTCCTTATATAAGACCGGCATTATCTACCGACAGATTAGTAACAAGATGTCAAAATCGTTGAAGGTTGAATCTCCAGATATGGAGATAACCAACACATCCCTCCATATATGGAGATAACCGACGCAGTGGTGTCCGGTAAGAACTTAACCGAGATGCCTTGAATCGTATGGAAGGCTCTGAAGTCTTGTTGGGAGAACTAGCCGAGTATTGGAGATGGTTGGATGTGATGATAAGCTATAAGCCAACCCTGGCGATAAGGTCTGAGTCAAAGAAATGCTTCTTTCCTGGCAAGAATTGCCCCTTTATACTGTAGGGCTCGTTTGTGTATTGTATGACATCACGCCACATCATCGGCTGAGGACTGTGTGATGTCATCATATCTCCATATATGGAGACATAAGTTGCTCATGCCCAAATATCGGCTGGTTAGGTCAGACTTAGTGTGATGCGTAGGTTATCTCCAATCTCCATATATGGAGATTCAACTTCAATGAGTTAACCATGGCAAACTGTCAACTGCCCGTATGTCTTGAGCGCAATTGAGAGCCTTCGTTACACCCCTAAAAACCAGTACTTGGGATTTGTTGATGTAAATGTTCACATAGAGTGTAATAATTGGTAAAACAAACTTTTGGCCTATTTGTGGAGATAAGCGACCAACGGTCGCTTATCTCCAAAATGTAGGGGCCAAATAGCCCCTACATGCCACTGAGAGGTTACGTTTGTGTTGATGAGAGCCAGCTTGCAGCGCAGGGGAGGAAAAAAAAAACACCCCGGCCGGCAAAAAAGGTGGGGGGGATGAGATCACGTTTTTATGAAAGTGGGGGTGTCCCGTCGTACTCACAATGAATGGTGGTGACGCGCCTGCTGCAGACAGAGTGGCAGCTAAAAGAGTAGCAAGCAAGAGTCTAGTAGTGTTTAACCCAACTGTTTTAACACAATACAGTAAGTGCAATGAACCTGGGACTCCTAACTCCCATTACAACTATAAGACAGGCCTCTGTGGATAGCTGAGGATTTATGTTTTTGAGCGGTGCAAACCGCTCCTATAGACCGCTTTTTTACCAAAATTATGATGTCACTAATGATGATGACATGAGTTAGCTAGACCAATGAAACACTTCGATTCGGTTGATTTGTCCATGATGTCATAGGCACAGAGGCACCCGATTGGTTCACCCTGATTTAGAACGCGTTTAGGCCGCAGAAAGTACGTCATAAGAAATGATGTCATAGGCACAGAGGTACCTGATTGGTTCACCCTTTCGGCCGGAGAAAATAAACATGGTGTCCAATCAAATGCTTACTTGATTATGAATTGACAAAACTGAATAGACCAATGCATTTGAATTTCAAAATTGTATTAAATGAATATCTCCCATAAGCAGAGAAAACAACCACACTTTTAGACAGACTGTGGATAATTTCACAGGTTATGAATGATAGGCAACTAATACAAGTTTAAAATACAAATAAAGAGCTTTTGAAAAAAAACATGATGTCACTAATGATGATGACATGAGTTAGCTAGACCAATGAAACACTTCGATTGTTGCTTTGTCCATGATGTCATAGTCACAGAGGCACCCGATTGGTTCACCCTGATTTAGAACGCGTTTAGGCCGGAGAAAATACGTCATAAAAAACAATGTCATAGACACGGAGGCACCTGATTGGTTCACCCTTTAGGCCATTGAATTTGAATTTCAAAATTGTATTAGATGAATATCACTGATAAGCGATAAAATAACCACACTTTTAGACAAACTGTGGATAATTTCACAGGTTATAAATGACAGGCAGCTGATACAAGTTTAAAATACAAATGAACTTTGAAAAACTAAAATATTCATCTTCTGGCCTCTTCTCGCCTCTCTGGAGATCGACTCTCTGTAGCTCTACTTATTTTGGAAAAGATAAGTATCCACACGCTTCCCCTCTGCTCCGACCAAGGCTCCACCATGGTCACCTTGTCCTTTGGTTTCCTCTCACAGTAACTACCACAGATATAAAGAGCTAGATGCCTCGTTCGCCTACTATATACCATCTATTGTGATGTAAACATGACATCATGTACATGATTGAATAGAATTGGTTTATATTGATGATGTATATTGTGAATGTTAACCTAGTGATTGTGAATGCTAACTTGTCGATGCTGATAAATGCTGACTTGGTGATTGTGAATACTAAACTGTTAGTGTTGAATTTGGCAAATTTATTGTTAGAACAGCTAGCTATTGATTGATCATGGCCACACACACACACACACACACACACACACACACACACACACACACACACACACACACACACACACACACACACACACACACACACACACACACACACACACACACACACATTAACCATATTTATATGTAATGTGTGTAATAATAAAGATATTATTTAATATCTTCAATTTAAAAGGGAAAAGCATTTATGATTATTTAAAGAAAAGGCTTGACAATCGAAGTCCACAATATATCATACTCCCTAAATATTTTTGCACCGCTCACTTCGCACAGGTGCGATTTTACTTTTCTTTTCTGCTTTATTGTTAATCATGTGTACTTTTTCTGTTAAGCACTTCATTCCTGGTCTGTAATGCACTTTGAGCTGCATTTCATGTCATGAAAGTTGCTATAAAAATAAAGTTCATTATTATTAAATTACTAATGGATGTATGATCCATTATAGGAAAAGGGAAAGTGGGAAATCGGACCATAGTTCGTACCATTTGACACTTATTTTTATCACCACTAAGGGGTGAAAGGGCTGCTTTGTCTTTAGCTTTCATTTGTTTACCTTCTGCAGCGAGGGGCATGCAGGCAACCTGGGTTGGAAAAACGGATAATGGAGTTGTAGAGACAGCTTGAGCCATCTGAAAGAACACTGGGACAAATTCAATTAAAGAAAGAGACCCCAGTCCATGCACACCCTGCCTAATATAATTTGAGGATGCTGCCTTGTGAGCTAGAACAATGTGAATTTCCCGGATCTCCTGGGGCGGGTGATACAGTGCTGTTTCAATGAGAAACACAAATTGAATGGTCTTACATTCGGTAACAAATTGAATGGTGCACTGCTTTAACAGGCTACTATTAACTCTGCTCTGTGATATTGTTTCTACATCTTTGATTATGGGGGATAATAAGAGATAACTAGAGATACTGATCCTCCGAAACAGTGTGGGCTCGCCTCGTGACTACATTCTACAGCATGCTAACTGCCATGTGAAGCTCAACCAATACTCCAGCTAACACCACTCCCAGATTTTCCACACCTCAATTGCACCTCATTGGCTAAAGGATGCTGCCTTTGTACTGTCTGCGACGGAACTCACGCGACGGAACTCACGCGACGGAACTCACGCGACAGAAATCTATAAATAATGAAGATAACATAGTGTTCTCGCTTTCAGCGAGCCCACAATAATGAAGATAACATAGTGTTCTTGCCTTTCAGGCGAGCCCACAATTAGGGCTACTAACGCGTCACTGCTAATGAATTCATTAGTGACTTTGCATCATTGCGGCCTGTATCACCAAGATTGCAATAGAAGGGATGCTGTGCTGAAATGTTGCCATGGGGATGGTGTCATGGGAGACACCGATAGCCTTTTAGCAGGAACATAACACACAGAAGGTCATTCCTTTCTTAGTGTTCCTTCCAACAGTTGTCCGTCACAAAGCGTTGCCAGGCAACCATTGTAGCGGTAAGAGAGAAGAAAAGACTATCTGTCTGTCTGTCTGTCTGTCTGTCTGTCTGTCTGTCTGTCTCTATACCGTACCATCATTTACGGCAGTGGTTCTCAACCTTTTCCGGCCGCGACCCCCCCAAAATAATCACATTTTAACTGGGGCATAATGAGTTGATACATTATACATTTTGTATAACACGGTTCTTTTGTGAAGATTTCTGCATCTAAAATGTGACAATTTGCCCAATGTTTAATTTGTAAGTATTAAAAAGTCCTTAAAGTGTCACTTTAGAAATGCGCATATACCCTCTATACACTTAAACTTTATGTTGGTTTGTTTACTGTTGAGAGAGAAAACAATGTTTCACATTAAGTTAATCATCTGGGGACCCCCCAAAATAATTTGGGGAGCCCGACCCACAGGTTAAGAACCACTGATTTACGAAACCTGTGTGTGTGTGTGTGTGTGTGTGTGTGTGTGTGTGTGTGTTTGTGTGTGTGTGTGTGTGTGTGTGTGTGTGTGTGTGTGTGTGTCTGTCTGTGTGACTGTGCTGTACATAAGTCGTTTGACTCCAGACTTGGCTTGTGCGTACCCAGGGGCATCACAAGGGGGAGGAAAATGGGACTGAGTTACTAGGGCCCAAGGTGGAGGGGCCCAAGGTGGAGGGGCCCTAGTAACTTTAGCTATTGAAAAATAGCAGATCTACAAGCTCACAGCGCGGCACCGAGTGCCGCGCTGCGAGCTTGTAGATCTACTATTTTTGAAAAGTCATGGAAATGTGTGCAAATCTTTGAATATATGTATTTTTTAACGTAACTCAAATTTTGCTTCTGGGGGGTCCCTGGAACTAAATATTTTGAGATGGAGGTCCGTCGCCAAATACACATCATCTTGGGGGTCCTCGACATGAAAATGTTTGAGCACCACTGACATGGAAACATAGGTTTCTTGCACACATTTTCACAATTTTTCAAAAATAGCAGATCTACAAGCTCACAGCGCGGCACTGCGCTGTGCCGCGCTGTGAGCTTGTATATCTGCTATTTTTCAATAGTTAACATTCATGGGGGGCCCGCAGTGAATCCTTGTACCCAGGGCCCAGAATTTGGTGTGACGCCCCTGTGTGTTACAGATGACCTGGGGGTGTGCAGTGCTGAGTGGGAATTTGAACGGACCGACGGTTGTCGAGAATGGAACTCTGCGGATCCATCTGTCTCCCATTTATTCCCATGTACGTCATCAATACAACGTCAGCTGTTTTTGTTCTTCTTTTCTTTTCTTTTTTACAATATCAGGGATCCCTGTATCTCCATGGTCAATTGGTGATATAAGAGTTGTCTTGTCTTGTCTTGTCTTGTCTAGTGCAGGGGTCTTCAACGGGGGATCCGGGACCCGGTTACACCCCGCCATTCCGAAACACCGCCATTCCGAACATTGACTTCTAACCCTAACCCTAACCCTAACCCTAACCCTAACCCTTACCCTAACCCTAACCCTAACTAACCCTAACCCTACCCCTAACCCTACCCCTAACCCTAACCCTAACCCTGTTTCGGAATGGCGGTGTTTCGGAATGGCGGTCTGACACCCCGGGACCCCTATGGGATCCTCAAGGTTACTACAGGGGTCTTCGTCTTCCAAATCGTTGTGTGATAGGAGGATAAATATTTTCTTTTTACATTAACCACTAGAATTGAACCCTAGAGTCCCTATCCCAAAAAATAGCAGATCTACAAGCTATACAACGCCTCGCAGAGCATGCATTCCGGAAAGAGGTTTGGTGTAAAGGGAAAAAAGCATCCAAAAAGAGCAGACCAAGTAAAGAGTTAAGTGGTTAATGTCTAGAAAGAATAGCAGATCTACAAGCACACAACGCCTCGCACCACGAGGCGTTGTGTGCTTGTAGATCGTCTGTTTTCACTAGTTTAAATCATTTTTAAAATTATAAATTCAAAACGAACGGTTTTGGACATACAAGATTTTCACCCGACAACGACGAAAACTGTCGCTGGAGTAGTGGGAACGCCACCGTCGCCCCCTGCAATGTTGTGGCCCTCGGCTTGGTACCCTAGACATAATTCGGCCCTTTGGGAAAACTAATTGGGGAACCCTGATCTACACTGTAAACCAGGGGTCAGCAACCCCTGGTAAAATATAAATCCTCTCTCTCACACTTCTGCCAGTGTGCCATGCAGTTGATCACCCTCCCCTGTGCCAATGTTGGTACCCGTGCCTAAGGTTGCCTTCCACTGCTGTAAACTATAAATAAAGGCAGAAAAGCCTATCTTTTATTTAAAAAAGGATTAATCCGCCATGGCAGCATGGCGACCACCATCACCTCCTACACCCATAAAGGAGACAGTTTCTGCTTACTGAAAGGCTGTCAACTAACAAAGCTCAATATCTCACAACTGGGCTGGCAGTGTTTTAAACTAAGAATCTGCTGCCTCCATCCCAGTCTGGCAAATGTCCACCTCTTCCTATTCCAAGGACACGACATATCTCCACACTGCTGCCTGGCTGGCGTTCATCCAGGACATTGGCTGTTAGCTGCTCTCAATCATGTCACCACCAGACGTACACTTTGTCTCATCAAACAGGCCCCACACAACACAAGCCAAAACACAGTGACTCACCACTGCATGTTCATGTTTAGATTCTTTTAGATTTCAGGACAGAGTAGGTATATACAGTTTTGACAATGGAAGAAGTGCTGCAGAGGGATATATATATCATCAAAGTATCAATAAAAGCTCTGCCACTCACTCTGCAATTTGGATGCGCACTCATTGGCTGTAACTGGATGAGTGGATTGGTCTTAATGTCCTTGTAACCCCTCTAAAATGATTGTACTGTATTTTGGATGCAGAAATAAAAATAAAAAAACAAAAAAAAACACCACAACTCACTCAATGTCCCTTGAGTGATTCTCTCTTTGGAAAACTGATCCGTAAATTAGGCTATCTTTCGTTTTTTATTATATTTCTGAAGAAACAAGGCACTAAGACTTAACACATTGCTATAGTTTCCAACCTCCCATGTTGTATAAATCTATTTGCACCCATCTGTAGTGTGCGCCCATGGGCATGTTGGTCTTAAATTGCATGAGAGGACCAACATGGACTCAATGCTGGGGATCTGGGGCTGATTTATTATCCATATTGGCTGACAGATCCGATCATGTTCTGATCACAGTGTGATCCTTTTAACACAATGTGTTACACTTGTCTTGAACCCTATTCAACTCAGTCACCCCTGCAAAATCATAAATACAGTACGTGAGACCCGTGGAGTGCTCCAGTACTTTATTTAGGCAGTCCCTCCTGAAGTGCTCAGCCAGGTAATATTCTCTCTGATTCAAGCTGTCCCTGTTAAGCACCGACAAGCCCTTGTACCTTCAACTGGCTGAAGCCCGCTGGACTTGTAAAAAGTAAAAAGTAACTACATACATTTACTCAAGTACTGTACTTAAAGGACAACTTACGTTTTTCACAACAAGGGTTCATATTTTAGATTGTAATTAAAGAATATGAAAGATGAGTGTTAAATTGATTTCATTTACTCCTTTCTATTGTTTTAGAGATTCTTATTTCAGTGGTTGGGGGCATGCATAGGCCTACAAGTGGCTAAATATGTCATCTTACACCAAATAAGCCCATTACTAAGATACAACACAACCTTTCATGGTTGGATGTGACTTATGGGGGCTAGACGTGCTACTGTAAATAGCAATAAAGAAACTGCTGGCTTATTGTGTCTAAAAAGACATATTTAGCCACTTGTACGCATGCCCCACATTTTAACACGGTAAACGCGATAAAACAATAGAATGAAGCAAATGAAAACATTTTAACACTCACTTTTCTTTTCTAAAGATAATATGATGTCTTCTCTGTTTTGAAAAAATCAAACCTCGGTTCGAAGTGGAGCGGTGAATCTGAGCAGCTATACTGTGTGTGTGTGTGTGTGTGTGTGTGTGTGTGTGTGTGCCTGCACAACAGCGCCCATCCTTTAACATGTGTGGCCAATCAAGGTATTGCCAGGCTACGGACATAGCCAGCCACATAGCCACATAGCCAGCCACATAGCCACATAGCCAGCCACAGACATACCTGTCTATTGGGAGCGCTTTCACCGCTCCAAAAATAAGGAGAGAAATGGGATTACTTTTATATTTGAAACGTTTTTCCTGTACTGATGTGCCCAAAATAGAGACTGATTATTAATCCATTATTGTATGAGGAGGCCTTGGCTCAGGGTTCCATAGCCTACTAGTGACTTTGCAGAAAATAGTCGATCTACAAGTTCACAGTGTGTTGTAATGTGACGCATTAGTGAGCTCATGAATCTGCTATTTTCTGCGAAGGTTTTCCCCACAATACGGATGCTGGGGTTTAAGTGGTTAATGTTTGCCAGTGCCACACTTCTGGAAATGGGCTTGTTGCCAAGACAACGGCTCACACACTTGGCCATCTGGGACCACCTGGGGGGCAAGACTGTTTCTAACCTGCTAAATACTCTCATGCATGCATGCACATGCTCTCGTGCACGCACACACACATACACGCACGCACGCACGCACGCACGCACGCACGCACGCACGCATACACACACACACACACACACACACACACACACACCCCAGTGGTGTACTGTACTTAAGTATAGTTTTGAGGTATTTGTACTTTACTTGAGTATTTCCAGTTTTCAGTACTTTTACTTCTACTCCACTACATCTCGAATCCAAATATTGTACTTTTACTCCACTACAGTTATTTGAAAACTTTAGTTACTATAGTTACTTTGCAGATACTTACTTTAGCTCTATTTTATACCTAGGATATTTGAAAATAGCCGATCTACAAGCTCACAACACGTCGCATCGCGACGCGTTGTGACACGTGAGCTTGTAGATCTGCTATTTTCAAACATTTTGTACTTTAAGTACATTTTGATACCAATACTTTTGTACTTTTTCTTTTTTCAAGTACATTTTGAATGTTGGACTTTTACTTGTAACGGAGTATTTCTACATTGCAGCTTTGATACTTTTACTTAAGTAAAAGATTGTAGTACTTTTTCCACCTCTGACACGCACGCACGCACGCACGCACGCACGCACGCACGCACGCACGCACGCACGCACGCACGCACGCACGCACGCACGCACGCACGCACACACACACACACACACACACACACACACACACACACACACACACACACACACACACACACACACACACACACACACACACACACACACACACACACACACACACACACACACACACACACACTTTAACCATTTATTTATGTCCACACAGAGGAGAGCATATAAGGACACAAATATTATAGGTGCAGTTCACAAAATCATGATTCATGGCATACTGTATGTCTTCATGATACAATAAGCATGTCACTCAGTAAGTAACAGTGTCTCTGCCATATGTGGTGACTGCCAATTCTATAGCAGAGGCAGCACAATACTTTGGGAGCCTTTTTGCCTCCTTTTTGGGCATCCCAAGTAGTTGAAACCCTCTAACAACCAGTCTCTGGGTATGTCCACAAATCGTTTGCACTTGTAGCCCACACACACACGCACGCACACACACACACACACATGCGCACACACGCACGCACACACACACACACACACACACACACACACACACACACACACACACACACACACACACACACACACACACACACACACACACACACACACACACACACACACACACACACACACACACACACACACACACACACTCCACAACTGCATAATCCACAATGCAAGGTCTAGACCCAGACCCATGTATGCAATGGTTATTATTGGATAGCCTCAAATACCGGTTCTATTGTGAAAATAGCAGATCTACATGCTCACAACGTCTCGCGTTGCGAGGCGTTGTGAGCATGTAGATCGGCTACTTTCACAATTTCTGCCTCTAATATTTGACAATTTGGCCAATGTTTAATTCGTCATTTTAGAGGTATTAAAAAGTCCCTAAATTGTCACCGTAGAAATTTGCAGATACCCTCTATACACTTAAACTTTATGCTGGTTTGTTTAGTGTTTAGAGAGAAAACAAGGTTTCACATTAAGTTAATCATCTGGGGAGTGGGGACCCCCCAAAATAATTTGGGGACCCCCCCTGGAGGTCCCGACCCACAGGTTGAGAACAACTGCCATAGAAGAGTGACGGAGTGGGAGACTCACTAATGTCCTATACAGCTGTTTCTCTTGGCGAAGGGTGGCCACTTCAAGTTTCAAGGCTTGGTTTCTGTCCTCCAGCAGGCGAACGCGGCTCACATGGTAGACTGTGTGACCTGTCTTATCTTCGGATGAAATGTCATCTTTTGGCTGCAAAATAGATAAATAACACTGAATTAATTGGGACCGTCAGGTTGCAGTTACTATGAAAAGCTCCACCGGCAGGCAGTCTGTCTGTCTGTCTGTCTGTCTGTCTGTCTGTCTGTCTGTCTGTCTGTCTGTCTGTCACGGCACGTCTTGTCACACTTTTGGCCCTACTCTTATCTCTGGCACCGTTGCCCCTATCCATGCCAAACTTTGCAACACACACTCCTTGGCTGGTAAACCACAACCTCCGCCCATGATTTCTCACATGCCCCTCTTCATCGCGTATCTCCCGATTATAGGGAGTCTTACTGGTAATAGTGTGCCAAGCAGCTAGTGCAACGCGCCATAGCGACATCATGCGTTCAGTCGGTTTCATTATTCTTAGAGAGATGTTAGAGATGTTGAGAGAAGGCCTGTCCATAGTATCTCCAATATTGTTCAGTGAGTTGTGATTTCCGACGTGCAACTTTCCGAACTCTCATTCGTTGTAATGCTTTTCTGAAGTCGCGAGTGGGTCATTTTGTAGTCGAACCGGACCTTTTGACCGAAAGTTCGGCACAATCATCGTTGTATTTTGGATTCACGTCAATTTGTGTTTTCAGATACGTATAACCACTTGAAACATCAATGCTTAAATTGACATTTCACTCTGTACTTAGTCTGCTCTTTTTACCCTCTACGCCAAACGTCTTCACCGAAAATAGCCGATCTACAAGCTCACAACGCCTCGCAGCGCGAGGCGAGGCGTTGTGAGTTTGTAGATCTGCTATTCTTGGCTAAAGTTCTCAGGATATGGACGCTAGGATTCAAGTGGTTAATATAAAAAGGAGAAAGGATTTGCAGGACCCCCTGTAGTAACTCTGAGGACCCCCTAGGGGTCCCGGACCCCCTGTTGAAAACCCTTGTTGTATATTGTGGTTGATGGCTGCACTTTTTTGTCCCCAAAAAACACTCCCTTAAAGTCTGTCACATCAACAGCTTCCAGTGACGACAGAAGCGGCATGTGCCACTGCTTATGTACCGGTATGTGCATGACTCACTGTGAATGGATGAGTGTGTGCAGTTAACATGTCCAAGCACGGGGCTTAAACCTAATTTATACTCCGTCATGCAACGATCCATAAGCTCGAGTCGGACGGCGTATGAATCAGATTTTAGCAGGCCGTGCAAAATGGCGTGCATGTACAGCTACTGTATGTACAGCTGAGGAAGAAAGACAGACTGACAGACAGACAGAGTAGAGGAAGACAGACTAGAATGCTTACTCTCTCACATACTGTACACACTATCCCTCATTCTCGTTCTTGTGTTCACGTCTCTCGCGCTCTTAGCTCATTCTCTCACTAATAGCTCCCAAGCTTTGAAACACCCTCTTGCATGCAAGCCCCCCCCCCTCTCTCTCTCTGTCACACACAGTCGCACGCACACGTGCAGTCTTCAATCCACACTCGAATATCCATACATGAAGGACCCACCCGTGTGTCTGCATTCATTGCAATGGCCTGTGTAAATCTATTGAGCGGTGATGTGTGAATGATTGCATCAGGGGCGATGAGCATCTTTTCCTCTCGGTGCATTCAGCACAAGCAGCCGCGGTGCAGAGACCAGCCGAGTGGCTTATATTCCCCACCTCATTTCTCACACTCCAAAACACATGGATGTGAAAACAACTCACCCCGCCTTTGCACGTACGCAAAGACAACGATCCGCTCATCGCTAGTACACAACTTACTTCTTTGTTTCTTCCATCTTTCGCCATTTCGCTGTGGCTCATCTCAGGTGCCATACACACCGATTTGCTTTTCCGCAGCTCCTGCAACTTACAACACCGGTTCTCAACGTCTGGTCTGAGGACCACCAGGGAACAGTTCTGTAACTCTGCGAGTAACTCTCCGAGTGTACAAACGGTTCTGTTTGTTAAATGAACACTGATGATTTTACAGTGTAGATTAGGGTCTAGATTGGGTGGTGGCCTAATGCATTGCACAATCACTGACTTGCAAGAGCTTTCAATGCAAAAATCAAAAGATCTATAATCTACATGACAGTCCGGGGGTAAAGGTCTCACTTTAGGGTCCTCTCGTTTCTCTGATCAGAGGGATCAGCAGTTTTATTGAGGTTGCATCAGCTGTGAGCATAGTGTTCCATTAGCTGTCTGTACAAACACTTATGGATGGTGGGGAGGAGAGGAGAGAGCGAGAGAGAGAGAGAGAGAGAGAGAGAGAGAGAGAGAGAGAGAGAGAGAGAGAGAGAGAGAGAGAAAGAGCGGGTGAGTAAAATATGCTCTCCTACTGTTGCTAGGCAACCTCTTTGCTCGCCCTGTCTGTTTCCATCCTTAAGCCTAATTTATACTTCAGTGTACAGACCGTGTCACTTGCCGGAAATAATCGTCTTTCAAGTGAAGAATGCGACACGTCGCCGTACAGCAATAGCCTATATGTAAATGTGGATTTGCTTGTATTAGCTCCCAGGTGTACTGGTTTTCAGGCATGCTATGAAAGAATAGCCTAAGAGTTTCAGGAGTGGATGGAAATTCAATTATGCAACCACCTACCCTTAAAATACTAACTCAATGCAAAATGTAATTTGATAAACAATGCAACCACACCCACAGGCTTCTCTAGTCTAGGCCACATCAGGGTTCTGCTCCTCTCCACAGCTGTTGGATCTTCAGCTATAATACCTGTCTAAATCTATTGAACAATGCTGTCCCCTGCTGTCCATTCTTGGAAATTGGCTTAGGTATTTTATGTTTCACTAGTCCTACTAAAGGTTCTTAAAGGGTCCTCAAAGGGAAAAGACTAAAGGGAGAAACACCCTAAATCTATGTGATGCTGCATGATGACCAGCTTGTCAGCTTTAAAAAATATATATTTTATGGCATTCTAACCACAAACATTCAGCGAAAATAGCAGATGGACAACATCACAGTATTGTAATGTATGTGGTGTGTTGTAAGCTTGTAGATCGATATTTTTGCCAAAGGACTTTGATGTAGAGGGAAAAAAGGAGGAGATCAAGTATAGAACACTGGGTCAGAAAAGGGACAAGAAAAGGGGGGCAAAAAATGTAAAGAAACACACTAAAGGTATAATACCACACTGGTGAGGTTATTGTCAGAATCAGCTTTGTTTGCGTTCGTTTACGGTCTGAAAGAGCCCAATGTAAGTCAACAAGAAGCATATCGTCGTTGTCGGGTGAAAACCTTGTATGTCCAAAACTGTTCGTTTTGCATTTATCATTTTAAAAATGATTTAAACTAATGAAAACAGCAGATCTGCTGTTTTCACTACTTTTGTGCGACGGCCTTGTCTGATGAAGCAGGGCTTTACTTTGCGAAAGAACGTACACATTTGAAACTTGGAGATAGGAGGTTTCCGACAACGACGATATACATCTAATCAATAGAGCAATTCTTTTTTATTTCTTAAATTCTTACCCACCTTTGGTCGAAGTTTCATCATGTCAAGGTAACTACATAAACATCTACCAAAGTGTTCTAGCCAGTTAAGCCCTATTGTATGTACTGTGTATATATACAGTAGGTAGGTTTGACGCTCTGCATTTACGTTTGTGAATGATACTGTACCTTGGCCCTAGTCTGTGTATTCCTGGCAGAGATCATGGCCAACTGTCGCTGGATCCACAGCAGTTCCATCTGAGACTGCTTCAGCAGCTCCTCTATGTTTGCACTAGATTTATGTCCCCGCATCATCACCTGCAAAACACACCAAACACACGGAATTTAAGCAATAGACCAGTGGTTCTCAAACAGGGGCCACCAAATGAATATGAGCAATGTATTTGCTCGTGGACCCCATCTGAAAAGGATCCTTGTGCCAGGGACAATCCTACAAGATCTGCGTTGTTAAAACGTTTAAAAAATATTCCACGTTTTCTAACTTTTTGAAAATAGCAGATCTACAAAGCTCACAATGCATGACAAAGCCACGCCTTATAGGCTTGTAGATCGGATATTTTCAAATAGCCAAATAATTAGGGGTGGTTAATTTGATGCTACATGATCTAATTGAGCTGGGGACCGCCAGGAACCCTCTCAAGGACCTCTGGGGGTCCCTGGACCCCACTTTGAGAATCACTGTTCTAAATGGATCCATTTCCTGTTTGTGCATTTAGTTTTCAGGGCAGGAAGCAATCTGTACCCTAGCAACACAATTCCACAGACAAGGTCAATACAACAATATATTTACAAAACATTACTGTATTGAATTAAGTTTCATTTTCTAATCTTTCTAAATAAATAAAATAAAACATGGAATACAATCAATATCCTCCAACACTCTTTCACTCCACCTGTGGTGGAAGGTAAGTACGTGTAGGATACTGTAGCTACAAAACATCAATTGTGAGTTTTATTTTTTCAGTTTTAAATACTTTTACCATACTTCATCTCAGAAGGAAATATTGTAGGCTATTTTAATCCACCACAATTATTTCAAAAATGTAAGTTACTAGTTACTTTGTAGATTTTGATTGATTATAAAAACACACATTAACCACTTCAGGTCAATATAAACACTTTACTTCACTTTACTGAGTATTTCTACATCTAGGTGACACTCATGTGTCCTGCTATGCTTGTTTTTATTTTTTAATGTCACCCTTTTCACCCATGTTTTTAAACCCTTGCACTTTTTGAGATTTGCAAATGTAAATTGTTATAAATAAAATGTACTAGTCCTGTGCCCAGGTGGTTTGCACAGTACTATATGAGGGATTGAATGCAGGAGTCTCAGAGGTCATGTTGGAGAACCCAGACCGGTGCCCGTTGGGCAGAACAGTCACCATTGGCGTCACCTGTCTGTGCTGTAGGCATTGTTTCAGCATGCAGCTGTTACCATGGTGGCGACACTGTTTAGTGATGTCAGCATGCAGAGTCAGACAGATGGCGGACATCATCTCCAAATTTGGGCATCGTTTCAGCTTGCGGCTGTTACCATGGTGGATGTCAACATGCTCATCTCCAAATTTGGGCATCGTTTCAGCTTGCGGCTGTTACCATGGTGGCGACACTGTGTAGTATCAGTGATGTCAGCATGCTCATCTCCAAATGTGGGCATTGTTTCAGTGGAATGCAGGTGACTCTTCTAGGGCTAGGCTAATAGCTATGTACAGTAAGAAGGAACTGTCGTCTAATGAAGGTGAAGGGAAGCTCATCACCTCTGTCATAGTAAGGTATTCTTGGGTGGAAGATTGTTTCACCCCTGTTTTCCTATGCGGTCTCACACTCAATGACTTTGTCCATCATTTGCATTACCACCATTCTGGTGCCATTCTTGAGAGTGCGGTCGGGACCTGCTTGCCGGTTTCTAATCAGCATGACTGGTGTTCCTACTTTCAACTTGAGGTTAGTGATCCTTAATGATGACATCAGTAGTCTTTGCGTGTCAGTGTGACGAACATCGCATATGTGCCCATGGAGATCTGTCAGTCCTTGTCCCTTTTATGGGCATATTGGATTGGTTGGATCGGCAGTTCTAAAAAAAAAGAAAGTGGTTTCATACAACTGTACATCGTAGATGTACTGTACAGTAACGGCAGGGGAAGCATTTAAGAACAAGAACATAGGCAAAAATCTGAGCTATCCGTGTGCAAAGGTTGGTGGTGTCTTTTGCACATGTTTTTTGGCATTGCGTGTCCTTATGCCCAGCAATTCTTTTTGCATGGTCCCATGGACAGACAGCAGTAAAACCTGACGTTGTGTCAGTGATGTCCACCACGATTGTAGATTTGACCATAAACGTCCATTTATTTGAAAGTCTGTGCGTGTCAGTATCTGTCAGTCCTTATCCCTTTTATGTACAGAGATCCCTGATGGCATCAGTAGGACTACGTCTGTGTAAGTCTGTGTGATGTAAATCGCATATGTGCCCATATAGAGATCTGCTGTGAGATCCCATGGGTCTCTGCAACAATTAGTAGTAGGAAGGGATGAAATCATAAAAACACAGCTCACTTCACACTGAGCTGCACTGGCTGCACAAAACAGGTGGCCGTGTACAGTACAACCTCCATTATCAGCCTACAGAAAAGGTTTTTCTCCAGCATGTATACGCTGGTGACTCTTCAGGCTATCTAACCGACTGAAACTCTTGTCACACTCTTTACAATAGAAAGGTTTTTCTCCAGCATGTATACGCTGGTGTGTCTTCAGGTTATGTAACCAACTGAAACTCCTGTCACACTCTTTACAGTGAAAAGGTTTTTCTCCTGTGTGGATACGCTGGTGCCTCTTCAGGTTATTTAACTGACTGAAACTCTTGTCACACTCTTTACAGTGAAACGTTTTTTCTCCAGTGTGTATATTCTGGCGTGTCTTCAGGTTATCTAACCAACTGAAACTCCTGTCACACTCTTTACAGTGAAAAGGTTTTTCTCCTGTGTGGATACGCTGGTGCCTCTTCAGGTGATCTAACCGACTGAAACTCTTGTCACACTCTTTACAGTGGAAAGGTTTTTCTCCTGTGTGGATACGCCGGTGTCTCCTCAGCTCACCTAACTTACTGAAACTCTTGTCACACTGTTTACAGATGTGAGATTTCTTATAAGTCAGCTGATGTGTCTTGTTGTCCTCTCCTGGTTGAGTTAAAGTCTTGGTAAACCTTTGATAACTGTTATCTATTGGTTCGTCTGTGTCTCCTTGTTCCTGGCTGGTTACAATTCTGGTGATTTGCTGGAAGGATTCTGAGGGGAGCTGTCCATTTATGGGGATTTTGCAGTAGAGGTCGTCATGACGCGATTGAGACCTTCTTTCGTGTACAATGAGAACAGCAGACCTCAGTCTGGGGAGATTGAGACCACATTCCTTCCCGGAGAAGCGGTTCACCATCAAATCTGCATCCATACATGGACTGCGATAGGGACAGAGTTTCAGGTTCTGTTGGGTAATGGACAATGTATTTAACCCCTACCTTTTCCATCTCCTTCTCTCACGACACTGAGTGGTCTCCGTGGAGTGAAGTGGATTTCAAAAATATTTTCATACACAGCATGCTAAGCAGAGCTCTGGTCTGACCTCACTTACAACACAAACGGTTGCCGTGCGTGCCTGACAACACCGATGTGCACATGTGGCGGAGAGAGTCGCAGCCCCAGCCTGAAGCCTCAAAAGTCTAGTATCTGCTCTCGTTCCATGGAGACGTCTCTTTGGTCTAGTGGTTAAGATATTGGACATTCGCGTGGGAGACCCGGGTACGAAGCCGGGTGGGGAGGTTCGGATCACCTCCGTTACATTGGTGCCGTGACCCGGATCCGGGCTTCCCCGTAGGAGGAGGTCAAAGGGGGGTGAGTGTGGCGGAGAGAGTCGCAGCCCCAGCCTGAAGCCTCAAAAGTCTAGTATCTGCTCTCGTTCCATGGGGATATCCCTTTGGAGTGATGGTTAAGATATTGGACTTTCACGCGGGAGACCCGGGTTCGAAGCCGGGTGGGAAGGTTTGGATCACCTCCGTTACACACAGGCTTCCGCGGCCCCGCCCCTCCATATTTGGGCAAGAAAGACATCATCAATATGACATCACCACCATGCTGGAGGAGATCATGATGAAAGAGATCCACGTACTGTAGATGCCACGCTGTAATTAAACCCATTTGTTTATTTGTGAGCGGTGAAAACCACTCCTCCTACGTTTCACTTTATGTGTATTAGTACGAATCTCCATGTACGGGCATCCTTGCTCATCGTCTTGGTTCTCAAATATCTACATTTTGAATCAAGCAACTGTCTGAGGTGCACATAAAAGTCTGCGTAAACATGAGAATTCACCGTTGGTCAAGTCCCGCCCATTGTCCTGCCCCTCTCCACACCCACTGGTTGCTGTGTCTTGGTGGGACATTAAGTGGGACATTCCATCCACTGCCATGTTAATTCAGTTGCTTCATATTGTTATTCTGTGTGCTCAATTCTAATTTCAAACTTTGTTTCAGTCAATTGGAGCTGCTCAGTGGCAGCATAGTGAATCAGCATGTTTTTAAATGTTTTTATTTCTCCCAAAAATATGTTTTAGATAATTCAACATAAAAAAGGCAGAACCAGGGCGGGACAAGGCAGATATAGCCTGCTGGTTGGAGGCTAACAAAGGGTGAATTACCCCAGAAGTGTTTTAAATTAAAATATCCTTTTAAATCTATGGAGCATTTTTTTGTGCACTTCCACTTCCTATAACCTGACCCATGAACCAGGTGTGTTATACAAGGCATAAATCCCATGATAGTCTATTTATGGAATGTCACTTCAATGTATTTAAGCCTGGTCATCAGGGGCCAAAGGTATGCCTACCAATCAAAATTGAGCAGCTAACTAAGAGCTCAACTTTTTAGATAAAGTACTATGTTCTATCCGTCTGTCTTTCAATGTTATATGAGATACTTAAAGTGTGGTTCCTGTGGAAATAAGCCTCGGCTTTCTAGGATCTCCTTTTAGTTGACCTTGTACCAGTGATTTGTACTGTCATGAAACTGTACTTTTTTCTATTGCAAACTTCTAATAAATTCTTCAATCAATCAATCAATCAATCAACTGACTGAATTGAACAGATCTTTTCAGTATGATGTTAATTTTGTTCATCTAAAATACTTAGTTGTATATTTGAACGAATCCTTGGTGTTATATGTACAGGAGCCGGTCTCAGATATCAATGGTAACATAGCGTTACCAGTCAGCTAATGTTAATCATGCCCCATTCTTTTTCCTGAGTTTCAGCTGCTATGGAGTGGAACTGTGGAAGAGTCAGATGCTGAAGACAAAACACTGACATCTAGGTCATGGGTTTAATCTCCACACAAGTCGTACCAAAGACTATGAAAATGGTACCCCATGCGGCATGCCTCCCTGCTTGGCCCTCAGGGGTTGCATTGGGATTAAATCACTGTGACATGCTAGCATCATGTCTAGGGTTGGGTATCGTCAGCGATACTTTTAATGGTATCGATTCAATGACGTCGATACTATCGGTATCGGTTCACGTAAAAACAAACGATACCTTGTTTCGATACTTTTGAATGCACCCCTTGCCGGTCGCATCTGTAAAATTGGGCTACTGAGAGTTTAATGACTGCTTTAGTAGGCTACACTCGTTACTGTGAAAATAGCCAAGAATAGCCTATAATGTTTATTATTATGATAATGATCCAACGTCTATAAAATAGCCCATAGAAAAAGGCAAATAATAATTATAATAATAATAATAAATAAAAAGTATCGAAAATGGTATCGAAAAAGGTATCGTATCGATTCCCAGGTATCGAAAAAGGTATCGTATCGATTAAAAGGTGAACGATACCCATCCCTAATCATGTCCAAGGGGTGTACTTGTACTTCAAGCTGCCTCACGGAAATAGGAGAAAGGTTCCTGACCTACTGTATGGGCCACATGGTTTCGGGAATCGTTGGATCCCATAGATACTTACTTTACTTATCTAGTGCTCTGGAGTTTAAACACAACACAAACTGAATTACAGACACTACACAAAGTTGATACATAATCACACAGTCCCTGTAACATCCAACATCCACATTTGTTTGCAATCCAAAGTAAATCCATATCAATATATTGATATTTGCTTACAGCCCTAACACCAATCACTGTCATATTGAGAGGACTGGACCACTTACTGTACAATCCCTTCTTCATTCATCCAGTAAAAAAGAATTGCTCTCTGTATTTAGCATATATTTACTACTGAACGACATAATGATCCTCACATGAATTTCCCAACTTCTCACTGTTGCTCCCTTGCACAAGCTAGGCTGTGTCTACACAGGAGGCAGACTGGGATTATTGATTGTTACTGTACAATCCCTTCTTCATTCATCCAGTAAAAAAGAATTGCTCTCTGTATTTAGCATATATTTACTACTGAACGACATAATGATCCTCACATGAATTTCCCAAC
>NC_137822.1:25930379-26103835 GCF_963921795.1 Nannobrachium achirus | reverse complement strand
AATTTCCCAACTTCTCACTGTTGCTCCCTTGCACAAGCTAGGCTGTGTCTACACAGGAGGCAGACTGGGATTAATGTTAACCAACAGAGTGAGGACATTTTTGGAAAGTGAGGACATTTGCTGGGTCCTCACAAAGTTTAGGGGTTGTGTTAAGGGTTAGGTTTAGGGTTAGGGTTAGGTTTAGGGTTAGGGTTAGGGGTTAGGGTTAGGCCACAGGACTTGCATAAAAATGAATGGAAGTCTACAGTCTACAGTCTTCTGTATGTAATGTCCTCAGTATGTAGCAAAAACTAGTATGTGTGTGTGTGTGTGTGTGTGTGTGTGTGTGTGTGTGTGTGTGTGTGTGTGTGTGTGTGTGTGTGTGTGTGTGTGTGTGTGTGTGTGTGACCCCTCTGCTCAGTTACATAAGAGAGAGTGAGAGCAAGAGGGATTACGGTATCACAGCATTACAATGACAGAGGGAGCCTGCAATTCTACATCGGCTTGTATCAGTCAATGCTAAACCCTAAACCACCCAACAAGAGGTTCTCCTCCCAACTGTCAGACCATGCAGGTTATGGACATACTTGATTTCATCTCTGTTGACTGTCCTCCAGCACTCTGTCCTTGACCCCCCCCCCCCCCCCCCCCCCCCCCTCCATTGACTCTGTCATCTCTGCTCACAAGCTCTCTTATCAATGGTAGGAGAGACTAAACAGTTTTTCTCCTTCCCTCCCTCTGCCACGTTAACCTGACTTTCGCCAGATGGTGGCAGCATTGCGTTGCATTGCTTTACCATCTGGGCTCGGTCCGGCAGAGTTGATAACACTCGTAAAGTCCCGGGCCGGACCAATCAGCGGCAGCTATGGGCGGGCTCTGAGCGGCTCTGAGCCAATAGAGTCTGATTGCAGACCACGTGGAAACCCAGGAGGCAGATTCTGGGTGCAACGTCATGCAGACAGGCCAATATGAGTGGTTGGAGTTGGCACTCCCAGACTGTGACAGAGAGACGGCCATATCCAATCACCTGCTATAGAATTTGAAAAAATGGCCCGCCCCTTACATCGGTTCTGCCGGAGCGAGCCCAGATGGTAAGCAATGCAACGCAATGCTGTCACCATCTGGCGAAAGTCAGGTTACTGCCACGTGGGTTGAAGAGCAAACTGCAGAATGTCTGGCTGATGTCTCACAGTGGATGTCTTCCCAATATAGGCATGGGACGATATGACAGAAAGACCGAATGCATTTCCCCTGCTGCCGGAAAATGCACTCGCTGTCCCTCCGATACGATAATTTCATGTCACGATTATTGTGACCAAAGAAATTGCGACTTACTAAATTATCACGATAATCAAAATATCCTATCCTGGGGCAGAACATTTGTCAAGAAATAGCAGATCTACAAGCTCACAATGCATCGAAAATGCGACGCGTTGTAGATCTGCTATCTTTTGTCAAAGGGAGAAAAAAAAGACTATCAATTATGTAAAAATGTTACCGGATATGCAGCTTGTTAAATAAAAGTGAATTGATCCCAGTGCATGGCGGAGGATAAATTCACGATAATTCAAATCTCCACGATATGATTATTGTTTTATCGATAATAACGATTATCATCCCATCCCTACTTCCCAACAGCTCAACTCAGACACGACTGATCTTTAGTTCTTCCCTGGAAAGTCCTGCCCTCTGCAGGATCTTTCTATTCCCAGCAACAACACATATCATTACCGTCCGGCAGAAACCTTGTATCTCCAAGTTTCAAATGTATGTTTTTTTGCGAAGTAAAGCCCTGCTTCATCATACAAAGCCGTCGCACAAAAGTAGTGAAAACAGCAGATCTACAAGCACACAACGCCTGTGTTGTGTGTTGCGGTGCGAGGCGTTGTGTGCTTTAGATTGGTTGCTTTCACTAGTTTCAATATTTTTAAAATGATAAATATAAAATGAATGGTTTTGGACATACAAGGTTTCCACCCTACAACAATGATAAGGTGTCTCCTGTTCCAACTGCCAAGAGTGTGCCCTGACAGTCAGCTGTCCTTCAAGGCACACACTGTGGTGAACTGGTGATCATTCCAACCATGTAGACCGCATCCGGAGAATCAAATCCAATTCACTGTTTGTCAAATCCCGCCCCATTCTGCTCTGTTACTAAGTAGTACAAATGACCCTGGGCAGATTGTTTTTATAGTGGCAGTGAATGGGGGGAGGGGGTATTTTCATTGCCTCATTAGTGCTATTTAAAGTACCAAAGGAAAAACATCTAGGTGATATTAATAAAAAGGGAAGACAAAGGTACAGTAGTTACATTGCAAAACAGGGGGTTTCCCCCGAAAATATATGTTTTAATTTGTTTAATCCCAGTGGGACAGAATCACCAAGGCAGATTCTTTTATAGTGGAAGTGGATGGGGGAAAAAGATTTTTCATAGCCTCATTACAGCTATATAAAGTACAAAAAAAAAAAACACATCTACGTGATATTAATAAAAAGGGAAGAAAAAATCACACTCGTGTGAACTGAGCGGTGGAGGCTGCGTGTGTGTGTGCGTGTGTGTGCATGCCTGTGTGTGTGTATTTGTGTGTGTGTGTGTGTGTGTGTGTGTGTGAATGTGAGTGTGCCTGGCCTGAAGAACAGCGCCCCTCCTTTAACATGTGTGGTCACAAAAGGTATAGCAGGCTACATACACCACAGGCTACATACAGACAGACAGACACACACACACGGATACACACACGGCCACGCTATGGAGACGGTGTGACCACCGCTCAAAAAGTACAGTAGTTACATAGCAATTAACAGTAGTTTTCCCCCGAAAATATATGTTTTAATTAGTTTAATCCTCTGGATCAGGCAGAGGAGAGAAATAGAAAGAGAAAGCGCAGTGCATCTTGGGTAGGAAGATGACAGCCAGCCTATAGTTCTACACACAAAATAGTCTGGCTTTCGTAATTCTGCCCATTTAAAATATATGTACCAACTCGAAACTCTTAGTTACATTGATAAGGTCCATGTGAACTAGTCTGTTGAAGCTTATTCATTATAATGAGCGAAATCGCTATCACCTCGCGGGGCCGTACTGCACGCTCGCCGTGTTCCACAGTGCGCACCGTGGTGGAAGAGCTGAAGCAACATTCTCCCACTGCCCAACTCCAACCCCGATAGCAAAAAGTGAATGATTTTTTCTGGTTGGCCAGTCAGGGAGTCTCAGGGACCAATCAGAAGGCTGACAAACGGTGGATTCCTCAGCAAGGAGTCCGCTCAGCTCCTTATCCATAATAAAGAAAAGGTGAGCAGGCTTTCATACTGTACTGTATGTTTACAAGTCTCAGTTAAGTGCAGACTCACTCCTTCTCACACACCTTGTTTTGCTGACTCACCATGGACAGTTTCCCTGCAGTGAACTGCGGTGGAGGACGGCAAGACAAACAAGGCACCACCAAGCTCCGGCATCCTGTGGACGTATGCAGAAAAGCCTCATGACACCAATCCCCGTGTGAAGCCAAATGTTTGCCAAATTATTCATCTCTCAGAGCAGTGGTTCTCAAACTTTTTCATGTCATGGACCCCCCAATATGTATTTGGCTGCGGAACCCCAAATGTTTTGTGCCATAGACTCCCAGAAGAGAGAATTTGTATATGTTTCTTTTTTCTTTTTCATGTGGTCCTAGATATGTTAATCAACCAAGTCCTACCACAACCATTCCTTGCACTTGTTCCCTTGATGCTCAACAGATGACTATCACAAACACTGGTTGTCTTCTTAATGGACCCTTTGGATCAGTTAACACTGATATTTTTTTGTAGCCTGGCCAGCCAGCTTCATACTGTGCATTCATTCGTTCCTTCCCACAATATAAGTCTGGACTTTGGGCTATAGGTAGCTTGAAAGGTGGGTGGGAGTACTTGCCTTGACAGACAGATTCCTCTAACCAATCACGGTAGCAAAACATATCTCAGCCAGTCGGAAGAACGGCAAACAAACACGTCTTTTCAGCCTATGAACTCCGCTGGCGCATACCCATGTTTACTGTCAATATTCCAGGATGACCTCCCACTTGGGTAATGACGCCCCCTGGCGATCATTCAGAGAAACTACTTCAGCTCCCGTACTAACGTAGGTAGGAAGGGCCTGTCACTCAAACCGGAGTGACCCGCCTCCAGGCTATATAAACCCCCGGAGGCGGAAGTAACATCCTCTTTTCACTCTCTGCGATATCACATTCAGATAAGTTGAAACTCAGCCTTTGTATTATTATTCTTCGCGCATTAGCCTAAAGCGGTGGCATTGGAGTCGCCCACCGGCGAGTGTTGAATTAACCCGTACTTAAGAATACTTATTCTTGTTCCGTCCTAAATCGACGGTTATTTCCTTTTATAACAAAGGATTATTACTGCTTGTTCAGGCCTCCGCCGAAGCAAGCGTGGCATAGCATTAGCCGTTAGCTTGTTAGCTCGTCTGCTATTGTTAACGTTAGCTACACTGCTTACCGCTTGTTCAGGCCCTGCCCGAATCAAGCGTGGCCTAGCCTTAGCCGTTAGCTTGTTAGCTCGTCTGCTTCTGGTTAACTCTATCTACAGTGCTTCGCCATGGATCCTCTGGCTTTCCTGCCGAGGCAATGTCCAGGCTGTCCAGGACTCATCGACGGACAGGATCTTCACCATCTCTGTGTCGGCTGCATGGGCGTTGCACACGCCTTCTCTGCACTGAGTCCTCAGGGGAGAGCAGGACCTTTCTGTGACTGCTGCGTGGCCTACGACCACGATGTACTGATACACCGGTTCTACCTAGCCAGGGCAGGCCTCGGGGCCTGCGCTCCACCAGGTGGGTCCACTGCTCTCAACCCCACAGCCCAGTCTTTCCTTCCCCAGGCGGCCCGCACCGTTGGTCAAGGTGCGGCGCTGCCTTCCGGAGATCCGCTTGGCAATCAGCGCGCCATTCCAAGTCAAGATGGCGCCGTGCTACATGAGACACCGCCTGCCGCGCAACCGACCGCAGCTAGCTCCACTGTCACTGGAGCTGGCGGGTCTGGTGAAGTCGCCGCTAAGAAGGCGACCAAGAAGGCTAACATCCAGATGACGAAATCTCCGGTAGCCTTTTCCCCTTCGGGCGCGGTGCCCAAAAAGAAACGCTTGGATGTGACCGTCGGGGACGTCCCCCTCGACGTGAGCATCACCAAAACAGTCCAGACCTTCAGGCGAGAGTCGGACCTGAGCTCCTGTCAGAGCGAGGGTTCTGGTTCTGAATACTCTGGATACACGGCCGAGGAGGAGGAGGACTCCGTCGAGGACGAGGGTTCTCGACTCACGGTCACTGTGAAAGGTAATGCCCCTGCGGCTCCAGCACGTCAACTGGACGCCGCAGGGAGCTCCCAGGCCTCCTCAGGCACCACTGCCCCTCCACCCGCCAGTCAAGCGAGTGAAGCGGGAGCAGAGGACGTCGATTCTGCAGCAGAAATGCTGGATCATCTCACAGTCTACATGAGAGCTCTGGCCAGAGTTGGAGAGGAGTTGCCACCTCCTCTCCCCTCTGAAGAGGCCGAGGATGATGACGAAATGCCCGGGCAGGAGCCTTCGGTTCCCGCCCCGTATGTCCTCTCCAGGCTGCCGCTGGTGAAAGGTTTCACCAAGGCCCTCCATTCCTCATGGAAGACACATAAAGACCCCAGGAAGCTGCCTTTTTCTGTGTTGGATTTGGTGGGCGGTGCGGAGGCAGGCATGTCCACCTGCCCTAACCTGGACCACCTGTTGGCACAATCTTTTCTGAGTTCCGTCAGACCCCAGTACAAAGATGTAGGCACAGCTAAAAACGGGCCGTTTGTTGGCCCCGTCGGCACCAACCCGCCGGGGTTCACTGTCCTGGAGGACAAGCTGCAGTCGGACAGGGCTCGTAACGCCTACCGGTCCGCTGCTCTGGCCGCTAAGGACCTGAATCTGATCCAGCTCTTGCTCGCTTCCACCAAGGACCTGGTCAAAGGTCTGCCCACGGGGGAGCACACAGCTGAACTGAACACTCTATTTGACATCATGCTGAAGGTCAATTGGCATGCGGTTAAGTGGATGGGCAGGTCCATGGACTACAACCTCCAGTCTGAGAGAGCCCGCTGGCTCGACTATGTCGACCTCGAGCCTAAGAGGGACGTGGGCGAGAAGCCTCTAGGTCCTCGCGGGGAGATGTACAAGTCTCTCATAAACATGGAGAACAGTCCCACCACCCTCATGGGTGGGGGCTTGGAGCTGCTGCAGGGTAGAGTTACCTTCTTCAAGGCGGCTAAGGACATCGTCGAGTCCACCACAGTGCCACAGGATGAACCGCAGCAAGCTAGGAGGACGTCCCGCTCCTCCCGCGCCAAGGAAAGGGGCCGCTCTGCTTCTTTTAAGAAGCACTCGTCTTCCTCCAGGGGAGCCTCTGCAGCCAGGGCGCCTGACAGGCCCCGCAGCAAGGCTGTGGTTCCCGAGCGCGCTCAGCCGCGCCGCCCGTCCAAGGATGGCAGGCAGCAGTCTTCATACCGCGGTGGCCGCGGTAGGGGACAGCGCAAATGACACTTTGAAGAGGGGAATTGTGCTGGGGCGGGGGTCCGAGGTGTCTCTCGGTCCCCCTCCCCCCAAACGAGGGCGTTTTTCGGTACCCCGTGTCGGGGAAATGAAAATGTTGATTTTGATGCCTCCTGTGTCGACAATAAACATGTTGAAAGAGCAAAGTCTGTCTCTGTCCAACTCTCTCGCACTAGCACAGACGACCCCATCGTGCATGCCTCCTGTAGTAATGATGAAGTCCTGTCAGGACTCGATAATCAATCACAGGTTTTATCAGAATCCAGTAATGTTAATGTCAAACAATTATGTGGTTCCTCAAGCGCGCGAGTGGGATATCCCTCGCGTCGACAATATGAATCCTTTATGCATGCCTCCTGTAAGAATGATGGAGTCCCGTCAGGACTCTTTAATCAGTCAGAGGTTTTATCAGCAACCAGTAATGTTAACGTCAAACAATTATATGGTTCCTCATGCGCGCGAGTGGATTTTCCCTCGCGTGAGCGATGCTATGAATTTAACCTTGAGTCAGAAATTCTGTCGGCCTACTATGAGCCCGGGTCAAGGGACAAGCATAAAGGCCTTAGAGCAGGTATTAAACGTAAAAGTTCCTCTCCTGTCAGGGGAGAATGCTTTAGTTGTGGGCGAGTCTGTTTATCAGTCGAATCGCTTTGCTCTTCCTGTCGCTCTATCGAGCGAAAACCGAACGCTTCCGGTTTCACCGGATACGGATTCGCTAGCTCCCCGCTTCCGGTCCGGCCGCAAAAGAGCTCCGCTAGTCAAGCGGTACAATCAGAAGGTGTTCCCACCTTGCGGCCTATTGAACCCCCGCGCTCCGCATCCGGGTGTTCCGGATACGGATACGCAGGTTCCCCACTTCCGGTCCCGCCGCAAAATAGCTCCGCTAGTCAAGCGGTACAACCAGAAGGTGTTTCCGCCATGCGGCCTATTGAACCCTTGCGCTCCGCATCCGGTCGTTCCGGATACGGATACGCAGGTTCCCCACTTCCGGTCCGGCCGCCAAAAAGCTCCGCCGTCACGGAAGCACAGTGGTGGGGTTTCTCTCGCTCAAAACACGCTAGCACGCTGTGCGCGCCAGTGGAAGTTATGCAACCCGAGCCATTGGGTATTTCGAACGATAACCAGGGGTTACAGGTTACAGTTCGCAGATATACCCCCGCTTTCGAGCAGGGTTATTCATACCAGAGCACGTGGTTTAAAAGCAAGTCTTTTGAGAGAAGAGATCAGCTCATTGCTAAGCAAGGGTGCTATAGTGGAGCTGGACAGGACCCAATCCCGCATGGGATTTTGGAGCCGTTATTTCCTGGTGCCCAAAAAGGGGGGGGGGCTACGTCCCATCCTGGACCTAAAGGCACTAAACGTGTACCTGAAGAAGTACGTTTTCAGGATGCTAACAGTACCCACCATGTTACGGTCGGTCAGGCAAGGGGATTTCCACTGTTCAGTGGATCTGAAGGATGCTTATCAGCACGTCCAGATTTATCCCCCACACAGGAAATTCCTTCGGTTCGCCTTCGAGGGTCGCCTGTACGAGTATACAGTACTCCCTTTCGGTCTGTCACTGAGCCCGAGGGTTTTCGTGAAAGTGACCGAAGCAGCCATCGCCCCGCTGAGACAGCAGGGCGTCAGGTTGGCGACGTACATCGACGATTGGATGATTTCAGCGAGCTCCGCCCACGAAGTGGCGCGTCACACACAAGTGGTTTTGGCTCACCTGAAGGCCTTAGGTTTCATAGTCAACCACGGCAAGAGCATGCTGACTCCAGCAAGTCGTCTTACATTCATTGGGGTCCTTCTGGACTCATCCGACATGTCGGCCCGTCTCTCAGAGGAGAGGGTGGACAGGTTTCGGGAATGTCTCGACTCCTTTCAAGTGGGCCAGGAGGTCACTTACAGGAGTTGCATGGTACTGACGGGAATGATGGCTTCCGCAGTACATCTGTTGCGTTTGGGCAGGTTTCATATGAGACCTTTTCAAAGATGGATGTTATCCCTCGGGATCCCGCCCTCCTTGAAGTACAAGAAGGTTACGGTTTCCCCTTCCTGCGCGATCGCCCTGTCTCCGTGGCTGGTGGAGGGGTTCCTCACCAGCGGAGTCTCGATTGGCGAGGTGGTTTCCCGCAAGTCGATCACGACAGACGCCAGTCTCAGTGGATGGGGAGCCACTTTCGAGGGGCGCACAGCGCAGGGGCTTTGGCCTCTGGAGATGAGGGGTCGTCACATCAACTATTTGGAGTTGATGGCTATACTCCTGGCGCTCAAGCATTTCGAGCCTTGGATTTTGCATTGTCACGTCCTGGTCAGGACAGACAATACGACGGCCATGTTTTATGTCAACAAACAGGGGGGCCTGTCGTCGTTGCCACTGGACCGTCTGGCTCGAGAATTGACGGTTTGGTGCTTGTCGCGCCTCAAGTCGATCAGGGCCTTACACGTCCCAGGTCTCCTCAACAGCGGAGCAGATCTCCTGTCCAGGGGAGGTCCTCGCTACGAGGATTGGTCTCTCCACCCCAGGGTGGTGAGCCAGATTTTTCGCAAGTTTGGTCAGCCAGTGGCGGACCTGTTTGCGTCAGCGGAGAATACGAAGTGTCCGTTGTTCTTCGCGGTGAAGGGCAGTCCTCCCTTGGGGTTGGACGCCTTAGCGCACACGTGGCCGAGAGGTCTACTGTACGCGTTTCCCCCCTTCGACTTAATCCGACCCACTCTGGAGAGAGTCAGGAGGTTCGGTCTGGAGATGCTCCTGGTGGCCCCCTACAAGGGCACGTGGAGATCGGCGATCGCCCCTCTCCTTTGCGAACCGGGTTGGCAGCTGCCTCAGTGCAGGGACCTGTTGAGTCAGGCCAGGGGGGAGATCTTCCACCAAGACCTGCAGGTCCTAGACCTGTGGGTTTGGCACGTGAAAGGTTAAACCTGCTGGCAGCCGGTTTTTCTTCTGAAGTGGTTGCTACCATTCAGAGTGCTAAGGCGCCCTCTACGAGGGCGTCTTATGATGGAAGGTGGAATGCCTTTGAGGACTGGTGTGAGTCGCGTGTTCCACCTGTGGTGGCTCATGTGGCGTCAGCCCAGGAAATTCTGGAATTTATGCAGAACCGCTTGAGAAGTGGTCTAGCATTTTCTACCCTTAGGGGGTATTTGGCGGCTATTAATGCCTGTCACCTGGGGGTGGCGGGCAAGGCACCTTCTAAAGTCCCGGAGGTCATCAAGTTCATGCAAGGAGTTGAACGTTTGAGGCCGGTGACTAGGTCTTTGTTCCCAGTTTGGGATCTGCAGGTGGTTCTAGGGGGCCTATGTCGGGCTCCCTTTGAGCCGCTTGTAGGGATGCCTTTGAAACTTTTGAGTTTCAAGACGGCTCTTTTGCTGGCTTTGGCCACGGCTAAAAGAGTTGGTGACCTGCAAGCTCTCTCGGTGTCTGCGGAGTGCATGCAGTTTATGAACAATGATCTCAAGGTGTTGCTCAAGCCTCATCTTAAGTTTGTTCCTAAGAACATGGTGGTTCCTAAGGAGCCTGTTGTTCTTCTGGCTTTTCATCCTCCTCCGTTTGTCTCGGTGGAGGATGAACGGCTGAATTGCCTTTGTCCTGTCAGGGCATTGAAGGCCTACTGTGACAGGACTGCTGGTTCTAGAGCTTCTTCTCAGCTCTTTGTAGAAATGGGCAATGTTCTTGTCAGAAAGCCGGTGTCTAGACCCACTCTTTCGAGGTGGATTGTGGATGCTATTAGGCTGGCTTACTCTAGTGCGGGTGTGGAAGTGCCGGCGGCACTTAAAGCCCATAGCACTAGAGGTGTGGCTACTTCGTGGGCACTGGCAAAGGGAGTCTCCGTTCAGGAGATTTGTGTTTCGGCGAATTGGTCTTCGCCTTCTACCTTTGCAGCCTACTATCACCTGGATATCGAATCCTCTTCGCTAGCGCATTCGGTTCTGGGTGCAGTTGCCTCCTCTACGTCATAGAGGAGTCGGATCTTCCCCTCCCACAGGTGGGCATGTAGCCACCTGGGGTACTTTGGGGGGACCCTGTGTTTTCCTTATATAGTGTGTCTTACTTATAAGGCGGACTTGTCCTTTTCATTTAGTTGAATGAGGCGGACTTCGGTCTGTCAGGGTCTCTCTTTATTTTCTCATGCCTTCACACCCAGGTCCGGTGGGCCTGGGACCTTCTGGGTGATGGGTCACGCCCGTTTGGGCTGTGCTCACCCGTATGAGGGGTGTGTGGGGGTATGAGAGTAGGTTGTGGCTTAGAGGGGAGTTTAAGAATCCCAAGTGGGAGGTCATCCTGGAATATTGACAGTAAACGGTAGGTTCCGTACGGAACCATTGTTTACTTAGATATGGAAGGATGACCTCCCACGTAATGCCCCTCTGTTTCACTGAATGTGGCAGAGAGTGGTATTAAGAGGATGTTACTTCCGCCTCCGGGGGTTTATATAGCCTGGAGGCGGGTCACTCCGGTTTGAGTGACAGGCCCTTCCTACCTACGTTAGTACGGGAGCTGAAGTAGTTTCTCTGAATGATCGCCAGGGGGCGTCATTACCCAAGTGGGAGGTCATCCTTCCATATCTAAGTAAACAATGGTTCCGTACGGAACCTACCGTTCCTTTTTAATTGTTGTACCACATGGACCAATCAGGGGAAGCTTTTCACTTGTTGTGCGGACAGCAGTTGAAACTCTGTGCCTATCTGCTGAAGTCCAGACCTCATACTGTGGGAAGGAGGAATGAGTGAATGCAGTATGAGGCATGATGAGGCATGGCCTGCCAGCTTGTGTAGATTGGGGTCCCAAAGATAAATCCATGTGTACATACACTATCATTTACATTATACTATGTGTATTATACTTGAGCATAATGAGCCAGAAGTTGATACATTAATTAACAAAAACAAGAACATAATATGTTTTCAATTTTAATTTAATTAAATTGGCACATGCATAATAGCTGGGGGAAAAGAGGTTCAGCTGTGTGACATACCTTTTTGAGTTGAATAAGCCATTGTGGATTTTCCTGTTTGGATAATGTGATGCATGCACCACCATACAGTAGTATAATTCAGTTGCATAATCTGCGAATCAAAATTGGTCAAATATTAGTGCCACCACTCTTGTCATGAAAACTATAGTGTACCTTTTACTATGCACACTTCTAATATAGTCTTCAGTCAGTCAATCAAAAGCTAATGGTATGGTAAACATGGGACAAATCATGTACATTTCAAACGAGGTTAGATTTGAAAGGAGGGATTATTTTGTTCTTACCCATTTAATTGAGTATTGTCAGCTGAGCTCCCATCATCTTCATGCTACCTTTCATGGTTTCTCGCCTTTAAATGGCAGGCTGTCCACAGAGACATGCAGAGCCATATGCTGCTCTTGTAATCTTCTGTAAAAGGCACCTATGATAGGATTCAAAAACAAATGTGCTGATGATGATCTCCATGTGTATTCCAAAGTTCTGTACTTGTGTTTTTGTGGGTGTGTGAATGTGCGGCATCTCCCAAGATGACACTTCAGTTCAGATTCAGTCGTTTCCATGGTTCCAAATGGCGCTTGTGTATATGAAAATGGGTGTGCATGCACACTGTGTACATGCACACTGTGGGTATGCACAGTGTGTGTGTGTGTGTGTGTGTGTGTGTGTGTGTGTGTGTGTGTGTGTGTGTGTGTGTGTGCGTGTGCGTGCGTATCCAAATATATGCACTTACAGTATGCACGTTTGTGCCTGGCATTTCCCTGACAACAATTTGCTCTTTTGCACGACAGTGTCGCATGTTGAAAATAGCAGACCTACAAAACCCACGACACCTACGGCACGTTGCACTGTGAGCCTATAGCTCTGCAATTTAGAGAGACGAAGTATGAAGCGGGCTTTATACCTCAGGTCTGCCTGCTGTGTGACCATATGGCATGCAGAATGTAGACTGCAGTGTTCATTTTGTCGACTAAAACTATGGACAAAATTTAACTAAAACTACCTTTTTTCAATGACGAAAACTAAATAAAATATATTTATTGACTAAATATATTGTTCATTTTGTCAACAAATAAAAGCTCGACTAAAATGTGAGGGAGGGACTAGTCAGAAGACGAGTCATTTTATTTTTGGCTGCGTGACGTGCGTATGCGGGTGTCACGCTCCGAAAATAGCTGTACCTTGTAGGCAACAGTAGATCGGCTATTTTCGGCATACTGCTAAGTATAAATGAGGCATTACGATGCCATCAAGACCTGCCAAAAAGAACTAAACTAAAGCAAATGTGGACTAAAACATTTCAAATTAACTAAATATGACTAAAACTAAATGGAATAAAAAAAAGAAAATAAAGAAATAGAGAAAAAAATCTGAAATCAAAATCAACATTTACTGTCAAAATTAACACTGATCATGCCAATAGTATTGGATCTAAATCAAGCACAGCTTGATCTTTGGAGTTCTGATTCATGTTTGCCTATAGACTACACACCTGATCATGAGAGGTAATTCACAGGCCATCTTTTACAACACATTTACTGCAAAACCAGACTAAAGTCGGGTTTTCAAATCCAACCGTTCGCTGTCTAACCCAAATTAAGTCGGGTTATAGCGTTTCCTGTTGTAAAGACTGCGGTCTGACGCACCCGGGACTGATGCAAAAACTCAAATTCACATGATCCATTGGGAGATGATGACATCATCCGGGCATTCCCCTTTTCCACCATTGTGGTTTCTCTTTCCATCTGAAAAAAAAAAAGAAAACAAAAAACACAAGTTATGAAATTCACAAAAATTGATGTATCTCGGAATCTATCTCCAGATCGCGTTCTTTGTCAAAACAAGCCCTTTTCTACGGGCTTAATAACTACAGATGATCGCGGTTATGTCAAAGACAAGGACCCCTACATTTATAAATAGTCCACAGACCCCAATTGAAAAGATATGCCAGGAACCCCCAAGATTATGTTTTATTTACACCCAGTTTAATATGCACTGGGCCTGCATGGGACTAGCAGCGATGCATTTGCATGGTCAAAATTTCCAGTAGGGTTTACCTTACTCTTATTTTACAGTATCTGTGATTCTGGGTACAAATATGCATAATTCTAACAAACTGCATTCTTATTAGGCCAGGCCTACAATGCATTTGGAGGCACAGTATGGGAACTGGGAAAAGGAGTAGCAAGATGTGAACGAGCAACACAGCCATGCTGAGGCTCAGAGCCCCCTTGACTGATACTGATAGCAAAACAAGGGGTGGAATAACCTGTGGAGAGGAAACAACCACAGCTAAAGATGCACCAGAGATACCATCCAACACAGCCATGCTGAAGCTGTCGCTGCACTCTCCCCTTGTCTGATTGTAGAACAAGGCATAGCACACCCTGTGTAGAGGACACTGATACAGACAGGGGCGTCACAAGGGGTAGGAAAGTGGGACTGCGTTACCAGGGCCCAAGGTGGAGGGGCCCTAGTAACTTTAGATATTGAAAAATAGCAGATATACAAGCTCACAGCGTGGCACCGAATGTGTGAAAATCTTTGAATATATGTATTTTTTTAAGCGAACATTTCTAACTCAAATTTTGCTTCTGGGGGTCCCTGGAACTAAATATTTTGAGATCGGGGTCCGTGGCCAAATACATATCATCTTGGGGGTCCTTGACATAGGTTTCTTGCACACATTTTCACGATTTTTCAAAAATAGCAGATCTACAAGCTCGCAGCGCGGCACTCTGTGCCGCGCTGTGAGCTTGTATATCTGCTATTTTTCAATAGTTAACATTCATGGGGGGCCCGCAGTGAATCCTTGTACCCAGGGCCCAGAATTTGGTGTGACGCCCCTGGATACTAGATAAGGACAATCTGATCGCTGAACTTGAAGCTCAGCTAGAGCTCAAGGTATTATATATGCTATATTTACGAATGCTTCACAGACTTCATTAATTCAACACGGTTTATCTTTTATTTAACATTGCCATGACCCAGGGCATGGTTCTAGGGGTGGCAGGGGTGGGCAAAGCCCACACAAAAATGCACCCTGCCCACCCACTGAAAAGTTATGAAAAAAATAAAATAAATTATAATTTCGTTTTTTTTGGGGCATTATGGTATGAATAGAACTTGTTACAACCATGCAGTAGCCTGATGCAGCCCGGTGTAAGACCTGTTTTTTGTTTTTTTTGGGGGGGGCTGTGCGGCCAGGAAGGTCGCCCACCTTCTGTTTCTTCTTGCCCCCCCCCCCCCCCCCCCCCCCCCAGTACGGGCTAGATCCGGCCCTGTCACGACTTCGCATTTTATTTTTTTCACGAGTGCTGTAGATTCTTGCTGTGGTCTTCAATGACCAAACACATTCACTGATATTGGACTCTGGAGATGGAGATGGGGAGAGGGGGATTAACATACAATGTTATGATTTCCAAAACATTCTATACACAGACATGACAAGCTGATTTATAGCACACATTCAAGAAGACCAAGCCACTATTGGCTGATTGGTAGGAGGGAGGGAGGGATAGAGGGGCACTGCTTGTCTGTCTGTCTGTCTGTCTGTCTGTCTGTCTGTCTGTCTGTCTGTCTGTCTGTCTGTCTGTCTGTCTGTCTGTGTCTCTCTCTCTCTCTCTCTCTCTCTCTCTCTCTCTGAATTTACTTTTCTGCTACAGTATGTTTTACCCACCAGAGCCTGAAGTCCACAGATAGTCATCTAAGCAACTGCTTACAGGGAGGAGTAAATGGATATGAATATACTCAATTATAGACTCAATTGATATCACACTATTACATCTTACTGACAATGACAAACAACTCTGTCCATATACCTTCCTTATTATTCATATTTTGTCAAAAAGAAATCTCTCACACAATCTAGAGATGAAATTCCCAAGTAGCCTACTTATGAGTGGCTGACAAATAATCATCTCTCTCACGTGACATCACTTTGTCTGCTGACCTCATTCAGAAACGAAATAAACAGAAAATAAACAAAAATAAAACAATTCACAGGAGGCAAGCAGTCATCACCCCATGATGTGCACTGCAATGTAGGCCTAGTTTCAAATGCACAACATTGCAGGCTCTTTTTGAAAGTGAAAAAATAAGAAGACACGTGTGACATGTGTGAGCTGGGAAGCTTAACTGCCCCAAGAAATGTGCCAAGCTCAACAACGGTAGGCTATGTACATGATCAAATATTATATGAAAATAAAAAGGATTCCATATAATGTAATGTATTGTAAGGTAAAGGTGTCGTTTTTGTATAGAACATGCATGCACATGTGTGCGTGTATACTGTCTGTAAGTAACTGATTCACAGTATGATAAACTAGCCTACTAGCCTATGCCTTTGTAACTGAGATTCTCCAGGGAAGAAAAAAAATAACCTAATTCACGAATGTCTCTACTATCTGTGTTACATTTTCTGTTATTAACTTACTTTAAACTTGCTTACACAAGGTAGGCCTATTCTCCACAACACTTTTCCCCAGTTCAGGAGGTCAGCAAAGGTGCAATGTATTATTGTTAATTAGGCCTTCTAGCAGCAGAGGCACATTCTTTTCGAGTGCTTGCGGTAAAATAAATAAAAGTCTGCGTTTCCGAGGCTAGCGGTAAAATAATAGATAGGCATACTATCCACTGATAGCCTAATTCAACATCATCATCACTGTGTGTGTGTGTGTGTGTGTGTGTGTGTGTGTGTGTGTGTGTGTCCTTCCCATTTACTCACAAGGTTTGTATAGTAGCCTAGCTCCTTTCGGAACCCCTCACTCCACTGCTACGCAGCTCGGAGATGGGGTTCCTACTGGAGCATGCCGGAATCCTGCGGCTGGATCGCCGATCCGCCGTTAGCGAACACTTCTTACCTTTGGTGAACACTCTATCCAAAAAGTGACGGGTCTCTGTTAATTTATAATCGTTTTACTTCTTTAAGGTGGAAGAAACTCGAAGCAAGGGGGTGAAATAAAGTTTTTATATCGCTCAGAAGGTCAGCCGGCTCTGTGTTTTCCCGTGTTTTCCCCGTTGTGTAACTTGTGTATATACCACGTGACCAGGGGAGGCAGTAATGTTTCCCTATGCGGCCACAACTTCCGGAATGTCTAAAAACACAGAGCCGGCTGACCTTCTGAGCGATATAAAAACTTTATTTCACCCCCTTGCTTCGAGTTTCTTCCAACTTAAAGAAGTAAAACGATTATAGATTAACAGAGACCCGTCACTTTTTGGATAGAGTGTGCACCAAAGGTAAGAAGTGTTCCCTAACGGCGGATCGGCGATCCAGCCGCAGGATTCCGGCATGCTACCAGTAGGAACCCCATCTCGGAGCTGCGTAGCAGTGGAGTGAGTGGTTCCGAAAGGAGCTATTTGTATAGTAAGAAAAACATACATTTAAGAAGCTGCACAACTGTTTTCAGTCAATTGATTCAAGCTTATGACCAAGGAAACATTATTTTCATAAGAATATATTGTTGTAGCGACACTACCAATATAGCCTATGATATGCTCCAGTGTCCAGGTTGTTATTGCATGATCCACAGGAGGGCAGCAGTGGTCTTTACTTGAGCAGCCGTTTCAAACCTGCATGAGGAAAGAAGGCATATAGGCCTAGCTAGGCCTATCTAAAAACTGTCTGTCAAGCTAAGTTATTTTCAAATGTTTCTTCTCACTTTTTGGCAAAGACTAATCTATAAAATGTAGGCTATTTGATACAGGAAACCTGGAAAACGCTTGCATGAATATTGAATATGATGCCATTGCCATGGGCTCAAATTCACAACAGAGCTATACCATGCTAATCTATATAGACCAGGGGACATCAACGTTTTCAGCCCAGGACCCCTTAGTTGTGAGAGAGATGAAGCAGGGACCCCCATACCTTTTCATAGATTCCATAGTTTCATTGTTTGACAGCACCATCAGTGTTTTCAGATATTTAACCACTTAATACTTAACAAACTTGACCTTTCACTCTGTACTTAGTCTGCCCTTTTCTCCTCCATACCAAACCTCTTTAATAGCCGAAAATAGACAATCTACAAAGTTCACTGTGAGCTTGTAGATCTGCTATTTTTGGCCAAAGTTCTCAGAATATGGACACTATAGGTTCAAGTGGTTAATATAAAAAAAAGTCACACAAAGATTTGGAGGACCCCCTGTAGTAACTCTGAGGACCCCCTATAGGCGTCCCGGACCCCCTGTTGAAGACCCCCCCATAGACAACATACAGTATGTGAATAATATTTTCTAATGGATTAAGGTTAAACCTTGAATTGTCATCCCTCTGTCCAGAACCACACATTCATAGAAAACTGTTACAGGGAGGGTAAGAAAGGGGGATTGGGCTCATAAATCAGTGCATGTTTGTTCCATTACCTCCAGTATATTCACCCTCCTATAGCTTCCACTCTACCTGCTTCTGTCCTCCTTCACCTTTCTGCTCCCTCCTTTCTTTATCTGCCCACACCATCTCTCCACTTCTCTCCACTTCTCCTCTCCTCCAATCACTATCTCTCTCTCTCTCTCTCTCTCTCTCTCTCTCTCTCTCTCTCTCTCTCTCTCTCTGTGTGTTTCCCCATCTCTTCTGTCCATTGCACTTCTCTATTCCTCACCTTACTTTCCCCCCATGCAGACCCACAGGAGAGCTGCCTGGAAGTCTCTGGGGCACCTGAGGGCCAATGGATGTTTAGAATTCTTACCAATAGTGACCTTTATATCACTGTCTCTCATCCTGCCTGCCTGCCGCTATAGTCTCCGCTGGAGGGGCATGTGAGGGGGCATTCCATCTTCTGCTGGCTTTTCTGATGAATATTTCACAGTGCCTAATAGTAACACAATATAGAGAGAAATAGTCTATTTTCAAACAGTCCAAACATATCCTATACTGTAGGTCTTTTAATCGAGTGCGTGAGCTGTATGCATATCATATGAGATATAAAAAAAAAAATGAAACGTTAGAGTCAAAACATAATCAATAATAAATGCTTTCCAATGTGCAAGACAAGCTAAAATAGCAAAAAACAACAACTTGGGTACTCTATGGAACCTACTATAACTCACATAACCAGGGGTGCACTAAGTACAATTGTGAGGTATTTGTACTTTACTGGAGTATTTCAAATACCTTTACTTCTACTCCACTACAGATCCAAAATATTGTACTTTTACTCCACTACAATTATTGGAAAACATTAGTTACTATTTACTTTGTAAATTGAGGCCACTGAGGCTACTATTAAAAACATAAAGACTAACTGGTGCTGTAAGCTGTAAACTGGTAAAAGAAAATCCACTGATACAGGTTGTTAAAGTACAAGTAGCCTACGTTTTATGCAAGGGTAGCCCTGGAGACCGTTTGAAACACTTAAAGACTAATTACTGTTTGAGTCCCGGAGTGGAAAGTGCCGTATGTTGAATGATTATGATGATGATGACGACATTTACCTCTTAATGTGAATGTCATCATCATTGGTGTTTTGCGCAGTTGATCACAAATGGGACTGAACACTTTTAAAGGAAGATTTTATTTTGGAATTGGGCAACGGCATGAAACATGGATATTATCTCAGATAGGCCTAAATGCCGGGAGGCGGAGATAGTGTTTTTGTCTCTGACCGTCCATCTGTCCATCAATCCGTGTGTCTGTGTACAGCAAACACAGCTTAGGCCGATCATCAGTGTGTAACTCTGCAAGTCTGCATGCTCACTTCTCTAAGAACCTTTTCAAATCGGCCTCATGGTGGCATACCAGGCAGCAAGCCTGTTTATGTTTTAACTCAATAAAGAAAAGATTCACTTGGATTCCTTGTGTAGTGCCCCAGACAAGACCCGGCCACAACAAACCCTGCCAATCGGGCTTGGCTCTATTGGCACGGTAGGTTATGTGTTGGTTTGCAGAGTCGGAGACTGGGATTCGATCCCAACTCGGCACAAGTATCTACATTTGGTGTTGTCAGCAGCTGGACATTCTTCTTGCTTAAGACTTGCATCATTGAGCGTGTATCGTGAGCGGTGTAGCATGTAGTGCAAAGCGTGCATGACAGCGTGATAGTGAAAGATATATAGCGACAGTCAGGCAAGTGCCGTAAAAGACACGCTGTGATTTGCCAGAGGCACTTTGAGTGACGCTTCCCCCCAAATATTATTTACTATTCTGTCCCCCAGTATAAGTAACTCGGACAGCTGAGTCGGCTCATGCGACCTTCGCAACGCTCGACGCGGCGACTCGGTGGTGTCTCACGTGGCTCAAGGTCGCCTGAGTGCACTTCCGTCGCTTTTGTTGGAAAAGTAATGTTGGTCTCCATGTTTTGTGTTGCATTCAGCCAATGATAACGCAGGGGGTGCGGCGCTTGCCCGGATGTAGCTACGAAAAGAAATCATGCAGTGCCCCAGACAAGACCCAGCCAGAACAACTCTGCCTATCGGGCTCAGCTTTATTGGCACAGTAAAGTTGTGCATTGGTTTGCTGTGTGGGAGACTAGGTTTCGATCCCAGCTCGGCACTAATCTAACTAACAAAATCGCAAATCCCCATATAGTCTACACCTATTTTTGCCTAACACTCTTTTTTGCTACTACCCCAACAGATTCTTTCCAAAACTCACACAAATCAGTAGAACACAATCGCTGACAACTATATGATTAGATGCTGTGAAATGACCTTGTGTTGTCATGACCTAGTAGTGCTCTCGGCACCACACATAATACCTTTGTCAGCACTCAGCACAGGTGAGAAAAGCACACAAAAACCGTGATCACATTGAATACCCTTCCTGTGTGTCCATCCACCCATTCATCCACTCCTCCATAAACGTGTTTCCCAGCAGGTGGTAGGAGTTGAGCCTCTAACATGTCCGTCATTGCTCTCTGTAGGCTGATTGTTGGTGGGAGGAAATTCCACCTGGTCAGTAACTCATGTTGTGCGTCCCGCGGGGAGGAGGAATGATGTGATGTGAGCCACGCTCCAAGGAGCACATTCATTCGTCATCGGCAGTGGAACGTTGGCTGACACCGGCAAACGAGAGGAGCAGGGGCTGAAACTCAGCCTTGGCCATTCATCTCTGTCTGAGACTGCTTGGAGTGGGAGACGTCCACAGGGCATGGCTTTCCCTGCACCACGATGAGAGCTCTCAGGCGGCGTTTGCACTGTGAGCGCGGCTGCACTGCTGGCTGGCCAACTCCCCGCCTGGCTACAATACTATTATAATATTATTATTACACAGGTATAAAAGCTGCTTTATGAGGCCTTGGAATCAAGCACTCCCTAGAGATCAGGAAAATGGGAAAGCAGTCTGCAACAATACCAGTTCAGAGGGTTACCTAAATGCTTTTATGGCTCTTATTGTCTTGAGTGTTGTTGAACCACTTCTGTATACATATTAGCCAATCTATTCACAAGATCCCCTGCCTGTCGTTTGCAGCACTGACATAAAGAAATCGAGTCAGGTTCATCTAATCCTTATTCCTGCAGGTTTGATGGATGGGACTAAGTCTATCTCATCAATCATTTAGCTAATGGAGAATAAGAGAGGTTAAAGAAAGCTTAAGATGGAGCATTGTTGTTGTTCAATATCCATCTCTGACCTTGATTACTGTCAGTAAAGGTTAGAGCTACACAGCAAAATCATGTTTTTCAATTTTTCTATTTAACTCTGAAACAGTCCCTGTGCAGTCCTGGTTACACTGCTACACCTGAAAGATTTCAAGTTGGGCTTTTTTGTCAGTTATTTAATGATTTATTTGAAAAGATTGCATGAAATTAGTCCATGAAAAGAAAATACAACTTTCAAATAGCCATGACTTATTAACCATGCAATGATGTTTTACTGACATTGTGCAAGGTACTCTATTCAGGCAAGTTCTGTAAAGGTTTAGAACCTAAAAATGTAATTAAATAAAAAAGCCATGCACAGGAAAAAAAAGGCTATGTTTATGTGCAATATGGCTGATGCTGTGAATAAACAGTATACACATATATTGATGGCAGTATTGTCCTCGTGTATAAAATGAAGTAAAGTTTGTGGTGGTATTCTAACATCACCAGTGAGGAAGGATAGATTAATACTGCACTTGTCCTTTGTTTTCAGATTTTTTTTAACAAGAGATCATGCTTCTTTCTGCCTGGAAAATTATTATTTTAGATATGCAAAATCACAAGACGGAAGGCAAGGCAGCCCAGCCCATTATACTTCTTGGATTCTATTACCTCAGTGATTCTCAAAGTGAATTTCATGGACTCTCTAGGTTCCTTTATGGGGGTCTAAATTGACCCTTACAAGTCTGTAACTTTGACAATGTACAAATGGAACCAAATGGACCTGTTAGGGTCCATTTGGTTCCATTTGTACACTGTCACAAGTTAAGCGGGGACCTTACATTTCAAAGTTTGAGAACTACTGTATTACCTTACCTTTCACCGGCTCTTGGCCAAATTACTGTGACAATTATCTCCTCTATACACATCTGAATGGCTGGGCGAACAGAACACCATGCAGGCTTTCAGAATAATGAGCTTTGAAAGCATGAACCAACTGATATAACCTCAGAAAACCTTTCACACACCTGGTGGCAGCTTTTTTATCCAGGTCAGAGTAACCCAGGGTGGAACTGGGTGAATCCCATCACCTAATAGCAGCAACAGTGTCCAGAAAACAGCCGTGATTTGGAAGCGATCCCAGACTCAGTGGCCTCTGCCATATACCGTATATACGGTATATGTGTGTGTGTGTGTGTGTGTGTGTGTGTGTGTGTGTGTGTGTGTGTGTGAGTGTGTGTGTGTGTGTGTGTGTGTGTGTGTGTGTATGTATGTATGTATGTACCGGTATGTACAGTATGCATGCATGTTATAAGGGTACTCGTAATGGGAAGAAAAGAAAAACATCTCAATTTGGCTTGATTGGTGGCACTTTTAAGTGATAAGACTGTGATCCAAGCACAGCAGGTGGTATGCAGTGAATTACACGGTCTGCTCCTTACCCCTTATGAGCTCCATTAGTTCTGCAGTTATATTGCCATTCAGAGATTCTTAAATGTCTCTACAGGCACGTATTTATTTTAATCAGTGTCTACCATCAGGGAAGAAAAGTTTATCTGCCAATGCCTGCGTGTATAATGCTGTCACCTTTGCAGTGAAGCAACCTCCCATTAAAAACAGAACGCGTTGAAATATAGGATGTTGTAGCGTTTGGTTGGCAGCCATGTTCAGCAATGCTGATTTACAGTTTCAGGCATAAAATGGTTCTTGCACATGCAAACGCGTACGCACACGCACGCACGCACGCACCCATACACATACGCACGCATGCGCACACACACACACACACACGCGCGCACACACACACACACACACACACGTTTGTATGCATGCATTACGGGGACCAACCACAAACGCACACACGCACGGATGTATGCATGCATTACGGGGACCAACCGGGGACCAAGTCCTTGAAAGAAAGTCCACCATATGGGCTGACTTGAAGCCAACGTCATTGTATGCAAATATCTGACCTGTGATTGGCTAGTAGTGTGTGAATCTCTCATTCTCCCATTCTCTCACACACTCAACGGCGCATGCTGACACTCACACACAAACTGCAGTACCAACTATCGTCTGTTGGGGGCTGTCCCCACTGTTGTGTGTGTGTGTCATATGACATGAAAACGCGAATTGAGGGACTTGCTTAAAAAAAACACCAGACACTTAGCAACACTGCCCCCTATCTTCCTGAATGATAACATTATGGGGACCTACGATTTTGTCCCCACTGTGTCAGACGTCCCCAGCATGTGAGTGTGTGAACATGCGTATGGTCCCCATTAGTCTGGTAGGATTCACCTTGAAACATGGGCTGCATATTGTTGTAGTGTTTTTGGTTGGTTTCTATTCTGAATGTTTTGAAGGTTTGCACAGGGCTCTACTTCCTGTATTGTCCCAGCTCAGATTCTGAGCCTGGGACAACTTCCTGGCCAGGAATATCATAGTTTTGGCCCAGAGGTTCTTCTCGCCCCCCTAGTGGCGAAAAAAAGAACCTCTGGGAACTCAGATTGGGTCCCCATAAGTATAGCTAGACAAACGCACACACACACACACACACACACACACACACACACACACACACACACACACACACACACACACACACACACACACACACACACACACACACACACACACACACACACACACACACACACACACACACACACACACACACACACACACACCAGCAAAGGTCATCAAACAGCAAAGGTAGACTGAACACAATTCAGAGAGAACACTGTCAGGGAGTATGACAAGAGGGACAAGTGTGACTGTTGACTTACTGGCTCATTAAATCCTGTAGGTGTTCTGTACCGTAAATCTGATGTCAGCAGTTAGCCTGGTGCCTTCAGTAGTGAGTGGAAGAAGTACTCACATGTTTTACTTCAATAAAAGCAGCAATGCCACAATGTAGAAATACTGAAGTAGGCTGAGGTGGGTGGGTCCTTGGGTAGCATCAGAAGTGACATCATAGATGTCATGTTTTTTTCTGTACAGGCAGGTGTCCGGGTGAATTTCACCCAGCGTTAGTGATAGAGGGGGAAAAGAATATACAGTACTCCCACAATTGGCAGTTGACTGTGCCTTCACTGGACCATTCTCACGTCCCAGGATTATTATTTTTAAAACAATACCCAATTATTTCACTGATTTTGCCCCCATGATATATGTATTATTATTATTTTTTATTTCATGTTGACATATTAAAGAAGAGTACCTCAAATTGCCATGTATTGTTGTATTTTAATATATTGATTTTGATGAGAAATATTTTTTATGGAATATATTATATCGTGATGGTTAAATTAAGCGTTATAGGCTTCCAGAATAGCTGGAGTATAAAAGAGCATATACGCAGTTATGACTGTATGTTTGGTAATCTACAATGCAACTAGTAACTTATTTCTTGTGAAGTAAGAACTGAAGTACAATATTTGCCTCATAAATGTAGCTTATAAAGTATAGATTAAAGAATCAAGAAAAAGTTACTTTACACCACATGGGTGCTTTAGTGTAGACTAGAACTGATGACACAGCGTTGATGAGCCATAACCCCTGGCTCATCTCATGGTCTCTTCAGCCCCTTCCCCGGAAGTAGGCCTACGGCACATTGCCACGGGACGCCGTGCTATTTCAATTCAGACTTCACTCCCATGCTGACACTCAGTAGACCACATCATACCGTGAGTGGGTGAAATTTCAGTCCAAGAGTGAGATTAAGTGACATAAAAAAAATAAATAAAAAAAACGGAAAACATAATTACTGTGAGAGCAATTGAGGTTAAATGAGACCTAAGGGCCTATAGTAGTAGTACCAGTAGCAGAGAATAAAACGACATTTCCAATGTATTTTACTCATTTGATTTTGCCTTCAGACGTAATCTGGGAATCAGCCGTAGAGGTCAGCTCCATATATGGAGATCCTAGGTGATGATGGCGACTTTTAGCAGAGGTTCTATCTGTGCTGTGTAGCCTATGCTATGTAAAAGCTGATCTACAAAGCCTCTTTTTCACGACCACTGGGAGGGCAAATGAGTCACCCACTCACCCAGATACCACAGAGGTTTATGTAGAGCATGTACTCAGTCCTATGGATTGTAGACCAGACTAAGCTGCCTATAGCCGGAAGCTGATATGTTTGGATTAGTTAGATTAAAAAAAGAAATCTGATACATTTCATGTCCCACCCTGGGTTCAAACCTGGCATGAAGGTCTAACTTTTCACCACTCCTGCAACATATGGAATCCCTGTTGTGTAGATTTGGGCTTGTGAGCTTTGGGAAGTAGGCCTATACAACTAGTTAACCATGGAGGTGGTCTACCCGACAGTTCTCAATGGAAGAGAAGGGTAGACCACCTCCAAACAACTGCAGAATAGCAGGCCTACTTCTTATTTTGTATCTAGCATATAGGGTTAAATGCTTTATTAATTACAATTATTTCTAGATTACAGCTTGATGAAAATCTATATTTTTGCAAATTTCTTTCTAAAAATAAATAGCCCTAATGTACCTACCTATGTTGAAAAACAAACAAACAAATACATACCGGTACTTGTAAGTAAATAATTAAAATCATACACATGACACTACACACACACACACACACACACACACACACACACACACACACACACACACACACACACACATACATACAGAGGTCTACATACATACAGTAGACTAGGCTATATATAGGCCATACATACAATAGCCTACATACAATGGAAAATCTGAGTTTATGTGCCTATTTATTAATTCCCAATCCCAACAGAAGAAAAACCATGTAGTGGCCATGTCACATCGATGAGCACTCATCGAAGTGACATCATGCTCATGTTCATAAACTTTCATATAGGCCATATGCGTCATAGAGTCAGTCATAAAGGCTAAATTCACATGGGTTCAGCGTGACCTTTGGCAAATCAAAAACCGAAATGACAGTGAGTGACACATCACCGATCTCTGACTGGACCCCCTGCGCATTTAATTTCCTCGCTGCTCAGCGATTACGCACGTGGGGTCCTCTAATGATTAGAGTCTAATCTGACAGATGGACGGGCTCACTCACACTTGTTTACAGATTGTCTTTCATGCCCGTGTCTGTCTAGCTGTTAGAGCGTTCTGTCAGAGGCAGAGCCTACAGGAGGGAAATAACGCTTTTCAACCTTCTCCAAAATACTTCAAAGCAAGCATGCGGAGTGACCTCATTAAAACAATCAACTCTTGATGCAACAAAGCCGAGGGGATGCGTAATGAAGATAAAGAAGTCAACGAAAAGGACCACTTTGACGGCATTTTTTGTTTTACAGAACTTGTAGGATACAGCCTTTACTTTTTACAGGACACGAGACCATGTAGCCTAATGGTTTGTTTCCATTATTTTTCTCACAATTGAGAGCAGGGGCTCAATTGGTGGCGCTTAAGGACAACTACGTGCATGAACTGAAGCTCCCTATTCACCAAGATGATGCCCATCATCAGTCCTCTCCGCCGAATATTCCCAGTTGTCGCAGTGGTTGTTATCGCTGCCATTAACAGAGGTGAGGCTTAAAGACGAAGTTGCTGGGCTTTCCAAAGGTGGTATCCATGCAGTTAGTTAAAAAGTTCGGAAATTTGTGCACATTATGTCAACAATGTTTCTTGGCAATAGCCTATGTTAGTCGGAAAGATTAGTTTATTACCATTTTAAAGGGTGCCATTTACAGCATATAAAGCATATTTGTCATATTGACAGCTTTACAATTAATTTCTACCAAACACAAATTAGCCTACAAATTAGAAAAGTGCAAAAGTTGACTGAGATCAATTAGGATTTGCTACCGCAAACTAGGCTACATGTTAAACTATTCAGACAAGTTGAACATGTAGGCCTAGTCTTTGTTCATACTTTGATTTGATTTATTTATTTATTGTTATCACAAAATGGCATCATTGGTGATTATGCTTACTCAGCTTACTCAGTCATCATAACCATAAAGATATTCAGAAGTGAATTAGTGAACAGAAGCGTGTGTGTGTGTGTGTGTGTGTGTGTGTGTGTGTGTGTGTGTGTGTGTGTGCGCATGCGCGTGCTGTGTGTGAGTGCGTGTGTGCGTGCGTGCGTGTGAGAAATGACATTGCCTGTGCAAGTGCGTGTATTTTTGTGCCTTTGAATGGCTCATTTGTCCCTCTGTGCTGGGGCCTGAGTGTGCAGCTGTGTTCTTAATATAACTGGTATCCTCTGTGCTTGGTACTATAGTATCGTGTATGAATATGCATGTCAGCAGCATTATCTTTTGAAATTGCCTAGTTATGGAGCCCGGTTTATCTCAGTGTAGATGGGGAACATAAATACAGTACATACCACCACATTTTTACCCCCTAAAACATGCAAAAAAAAGGGAGGGGATGATTCTATTGTGTCACTAAAGCGGTGTATTTCGATTTGGCCTTTTGACTTAGAGACTTTGAGCTTTCAGAAAGAAACCAAAAACACACCGGGAGGACATGCATTTTATAACCACATCTGGGGATCTATTAGGGGATGTATCTATTAGAGTAATGTTGACTCCATAGACACATACAAAACAGAAAAAGTACAAAACTATCGCACCACCTGTCTAACAATAATGTTTTGGATCCCTGGCTAATGAAGTGAATGGCACCCTCACCCTTTTACTCTCTGATATGCACCATTCAGAACCATGGACAGCGTCAGTGTCAAAGAGCAGAAGATAGGGATTAGTCTGAGCATTTCAAGCAAAAATCGTTTATGAAAGAAGCATGAAATTTGGCACACCTAGAACATGACATATGGAACATTTTTGACTAGGCTATAGGGACATCGCAGAATTGTCTTACAAAAAATAAATATGCTTTAAGTAGCATGTGAGGGGTCAAACTATAGGGGTATTTCGGGATTCTGAATCCAATGCAAGAAGAATGCAAGCACAAAAAAAAACGTTCCTTTCTGAAAAACGGCCCTGACAAAACTGTGAAAAGTGATGACTCATCACTAAACCATAGTATTATGGGGACCGTTTTTATCACAAGGAATGTTTTTCGTGCAAAACGATTGCTTGCATTGGATTCAGAATCCTGAAAAACACCTAGTTTGACCCCTCAGATGTTACTTAAAGCATTTTTTTTCCTGTATTATTATAGTTGCTCCCGATGAGCAAGTTGGTGCCTTGCATGGACCATTGGGGGTCACCAGACCAAACTTTGAGAATCAATCATACTAGCTTACCACATATAGTGATGGAATCCATTGTGGGCTTGTACTGTTTATCTGGTATCTTTTGTACGGGACACCATTATAGGCGTAACAAAGTCTAAATCAGGCTTACCGATAAATGTCTTTATAGGAAGTAAATTGTAGCTGATTATACAGTGACGTGTTTGGATGAGCGTCTTCGCCACAGATGCTTTTTTCCACACACAGCTTTGCATTTTATGTTGTTTCACATACAATACATGCACTGTATAAACCTTATAGTGTATACGTGAAACAACATAATATGCAAATCTATTTTTGTGATGATTTAAATTATACAGTAAAGCCATCAGCATAAACACATCTTCCGATGGAGGAATGATGGAGTCATTTGAGAGTCTAAAGAATACAAGTCTAAAGAATAAATTACAACCTTTTATTCAGATTTCTACAAATACGTAATTATTTAACAAAGAACATGCAAAGCCCCTAGGATATCTTTCCTAGAAAATCTTTTACACAACCTGTATTTCCTGTATGAAACCTTTGACGTCATTTTAAACTTTTCCACTGATCATATTTGAAGACAGTGACATATTGATTTGGAATGTCAGATACAAGACAAGGTATTTGTACATAAACTTATATTCTGAGTTGCAAGACAATACAAAATATTACACATCCTTTACACACCTCTACTGAGAAGTAAGCTTGGTCTTAGTTGACTGTAATAAATAAATAAATAAACACATTTTCCATTGAAGGTTTGTGGCCTATACTGTAGGTACACTATTGTATTTACATATTCCTGTCTGTGGTTTTGGAAAATATGTGATATCCGTAAAGCACAGAGGCAACATATTGATTTCTATCATCACGTGAACTCCATTCAATAGTTATATCAATTCGATAACAGCAGTGGTATGACAATTTGAAATTCCTTATAGAATCCTTAGAATATAAGAACACAGTTGTATTACTGTCTGGTAGAACTAAATGTAGATGAAATAGTCCTCTGTCCTTAGTTTACACTTACACTCCAACTATGTACTACTGTTAAGCTGCTAAGCCTCTCTTTGTAATATGTACTGTACAACAGAGGAGGATTGTGTTAATGTCAGTGGTCTACATACTGTCAGGTCACAAGAGCGATCGTCTCTCCAGCTTAGTAACTTGATCATGGCTCGAAATGCATGGTTTCCTCTCTCCTTGGAGAGAGAAGTAAAGCTTTTTACATCCTATATTAAAATTGCCTAATGTGTGGGTGGACTGGTCGGCTGAACCTCTATTCTCTTAAATGGCTGTACTTTTTAAGGACAAAGTATAGCCATTTAACGAAGGCTTTATAGATGCTTATAATTAAATTAATACACACAATTCATTACCATTCTGAAGTGTATTCTCTTGGTTATTCTAACATAGAATAATGAAAATACTGTACAGCTCAAGTACTGTAAAAGCAAGCAACACAGACATGCGCACACGCACGCACGCACGCACGCACGCACTATATATACTGTATATATATATATATATATATATATATATATATATATATATATATATATACACACAGTATATAATATATCTGTTACTAATTCCAGAACAGGGTTCAAGGAGTTTTAGCCTGAGGCAAACTTTGAACTGAATCATAAAGTATAGCTGCTTGCAGGAATTGGCAGTGTGCCGCCCATAGTGCTAACCTCTCTCTGTGATTTATACCCCTCTAGGTGCTGATGGCCAGGAGGCGTCTGAAGGCGTTGGGACCACCTCCTCATCCTCCCCTGTCTACCCCTCAGTGGGATTCCAGGTCCTTAACATGGACCACGTGTATCTGTGGCAGGGCGGCCTGGAGCAGCCAGGGAACGGAAGCTTGAATAGGGTTCACAAGCAGACTTTTTTCATCTCCGGGCCGGGAAGTGGGTCACCAGCTGTCAACGCCTCCTATGGCCCCCTGACTGTAGATGCTCCAATCTCGCCGGACCTTCTTCTAAGTGATCGCAGGATCCTGCCCGTCATCCTGGCCCGCCAGGTCCGCTCGTCAGCCCCCATCATCAAAATCCTCTTCCACATGCCTACAGAATCAGACATAGCCAAGGCTCGGGGAAGAATGTCATATGACGAGGATAACTCGGTGAAAGAGGGCGAAGACAAGGCAGAGAATGGAGCTTACTGTGTGACGGCGTATGCCTTCTGGGAAACGCGGGAGGTCCGTGGGGCATGCTTGGTGGCTCCGGGGGGATTCTGTGTTGCCCAGCTGAAGCCAGAATCAGTTTGGTTTAGCTCAGGTAGCCCTCCTGGCAGCTCCAGCAAGGAAGCAGGAGGGGCTGAAGGAGGAAGAAGGCAACAGGGTAACCCCGTTGAGGTTTATTTTCAGAGCAGAAGGGACCAGACAGGCCAGTGTACACCCCAGGACAGCCTGCAGCGTGTGGGAGTGGGTAGAGGAGCTAATCCTGTGGGCTCAGGGACACCCATGCGGAGGATCGGGAGTGTCAACCTACTTCGAAGTCCACCGGGGAACCCCACCTTTCTCCGGCTGAGGCTGGGGGGTGCTGTGGTGGTCCAGACCTCTTCCAGGCCCCTGAAGTCCACAGACGTGGCAACTTTCTATGTTTTCCTGTCCAGTGCATCGACCCTGGAGAGCTTCACACTCAGGTAATATATTAACGGACAGGTAACATAATTGCAATTCAAGTTAACGTTTATCAGCGGTACAATTTATGGGTTCACGTGTTTGACACACAGCAGCACAGATGGTACAGCTGGCGCCAACATGCAAGGGAATCACAGCACTGATGGCAGATTTCATTAGCGCCCACATGAACATCTGAGAATGCATTATGCTAGCTAGACCACTGTTTTAGCTGCAGGTCAATCCAACGTGTTTCTGGCCTGTGCTAGTCAATCAATGCTGAACAGGGCTGTGTTTTTTGAGCGGTGGTCACACCGTCTCCATAGCGTGGCCGTGTGTGTAGGTATGTATGTTTGTTTGTATGTATGTATGTGGGTGGGTCTGTATGTAGCCTCAAGCCTGTGGTGTAGTACCTTTTCTGACCACACATGTTAAGGGAGGGGCGCTGTTGTTCAGGCCAGGCCAGAACAGGCAAGGCACACTCACACTCACACTCACGCACGCACGCACGCACGCACGCACGCACGTGCACACACACACACACACACACACACACACACACACACACACACACACACACACACACACACACGCGCGCGCGCACAGACTCCACCGCTCAGTTCACACGGGTGTGATTTTTTATAGATGTGACACGTGTTGATATTTGTCTATCTTTGTTTCTTACTCTAAGCAGGATACTAGTGCCCCAGCATAGCAAAGTAATTAATGATACAATTTATAGGAGAGCTCAAAAACCTTGACCAACTTGATTTTGGTCAGAATGAAATTGGTTAAACAATCAGAATCTTCAAATACTAGAATTGTCAAAACTATTTACTCCCTGCATGGTTAAATCTGCATGAACTGTATTTGAGTCTCCTGGCGCCACCTAGGGGTTCATCTGACATATTAAATATCATAGAGAATAGATCGCTAAAAGATTTATATATCATTAATTACCACACTTAGAAAGAGCAATGTCACTCATAACTTGTGTAGTCAAGATCTATAAAACATATATACATAGTCCTGTTAACCATAACGTTCAGTTAAGTGATTCCCTTAGTTAAAAGATTACCGTGAACTCCTCAGTCATTTACAACTCATAATACTTCCGGTTCAGACGGGGCTTCCTGTCTTTGTTACGAATAAGATATCATCCCCCATCTAGAGCGAGGTCAGTTTAAGCCGTGTGCCGCACAGTACGAGCGTACTGTGCGTTCGGATTTTATTTGCAACGATCTGATATGGCTATTGTAAGTATGACCAATAGAACTATTAGTTAACAAATTCATTTCAAGTGTTTAGCGTGTTGTAGTTTCTAAAACCCCTGTATTTTGTGTTTCTGCTTCTATTTCAGGTAAAATAACCTCTCGTTTTTACTGTGACTGTAACCCTTTTTTTTATTATTACACAAACTAGACTTTGGTTGCAACCTCAAGGTTTAAATAGTTTGTTTTTTACTATTCTTCTTTTTATTATTACCTACGAACTAAGCCTTGTTTGTAACAGCCAGGTTTTCAATAGTTTGTTTTATATCAATAAAAATCCATAAAGACATTGAGCGAGTTATTATTTAGTTAAGTATCAGATCGAGGCGTCCCTTTCAGAGGGACATTTAGAAATATCTGAACAAGAATACTTCATATAGTCATACCGTACATACATTTTGGGATACCTGTTTTTAACTACACCTAAAATGTAATTTGTGAAGTAGAAATATAGCATTTCACAGCACAGTGAAAGTAGACAAGTGACAGATTATACTGCACTATTATACTGTATAGGAAATTCATAAAGGAGCCGCAGTATCCCTTCCCCCATTGTCACATCAATACCTGCATCTTAAGGTCGCTTTAAAGCATTACAGGGGCTTCAACTCTGGGACTACAATGATCAGGGGCCTATCACAAGCCAAAGTATGTATAAAAAAGTATGTAAAGAAATAGTTTGGCATTTGTCAAATTGTCCATCACTTGATATTAACGTTTGTGGCTGACGATCATTCCAGTTTACACTAGAACAGACACAAGGGTTTCTATTGTGCAGTGGTTTTAAACAGGATATTACTGTTCTAGTGTTCACGTTGTGCATTGTTTCTATTAGGAGACTGATATAAACTATATTTGTGTCAAGTTTCATATTCCTAATAATTTCCTATAGAGTAGCAAAGTCCTGACGCCACTTGTTCATCCCCATGTTCCCAGAAGTAATTTCTCTGGAGAGAATAAGATCATCTTAAAATCGTCTCATATAAGAATCGTGGTCCATCTAATCAAGTGTTGCTCTGATCCTCTCCTACAAGAATGCAAGCCATCTTCAATGGCCATCTGAACTGATTGCTGCATTTGGACACGTTTAAAAGCACAACGTTGAGCTGTAAAATGTGCCTGCAGAAAAGCACTCTTGTTGATAGGGTTTGATGATTATTGACAATGTTCCCTAGGTCAATACTATAGTATGTGTCTGCCCCGTGGGCAGTGGCTGAAATCTATATAGAGGGCAAATTGATATTTCAGTGAACCAATTTAACTAAGTGTTGCTCAAACGTAGGGTTGTGATCCATTTTGGGTCACATACCTGTTTTTATGGGTCCTGAGTAAATACCCGTTTTTTAAACTATATGCATGTACAGTATTATTTATATAAACAGGCCAACCGTATTTCCAAAACTCTTTCAGAAATAAGTGCATTTTTTAAAGTAAGAAAAACAGCCACATCTACAAGCTCACAATGCGTTGCACCGCAGCATGTTGTGAGCTTGTAGATTTTTTTAAATAGGTCTTGAGTCATTCATTCATAATGTATTTTTGTAAGTTGGGTACCAGGAAGACACCACATTTCTCAAAATGTGGGATCTCCTGGCTTAACCCCACCACAGTTTGCCACACATGTGTTTATTTTTTTGTTGGGGTGGATGGAGGGTTTGTTCGAGACCACGTTACTAGTAGGAACGAGTGATAGCTCACGGGTGTATTAATACTGTGGTGATTACGGCGGGATTGGCTGGCCGATAAGAGGAGTCAGGTAACTTTGATAAGATGATTGAGAGCGGGGGAGTGGCTGTGATAGTTGGTGCGTGGACTCATGAGATGAATGAGCAGGGGAGTGGCTGTGATATTCAGTGTGAGGTCTCTACTCCCGAACCTATGTTGTAACCAACATACATTTAAATCCACACAGAAGTAGGACATAAATAAAAATGAATCGAATAGAAGACATTGCAAAAAAGAAATGACATTCACTTGGACTTCGTGAGGCTATTTAAAGTATATTTTCTAAATTATGGAAACTTATAAGAAACTAACAGGAATTTTCGAGCACTTGTGGCTGTAAAAGAGGGAAGGAAAAAAAATAATCATTGGGATGTATACATACATTCAGTGTCTTCTTGAAGGATAAGTTTCCATGCATTTAAATGGTTACTTAAGGCCACTTGAATAGCTACAGTATGGGGCATGATTCCAAGGCCACGCTGTTAAATGCTTGAATGGTGATGTGACTTGTGTAGTCTCTCTACAAGTTCCAGTGGCTATTCAGCTTACATACAGTAAACTGTAATCTGCACATGCTATATCCAGTCTACTGGCTGTTTGTACTTCAACTTCTCTGTTACTGGCCAAATTATGGAGTGCGCTGTTCCACAGACAAGGAAATAATTGCCAAATGATTCGCCAGTATTCATATCTTGACATGCCATTAGCTTAGGAACAAGGTTCTCTGGATATTCAACTTATTAAATAATGCAGGTATTTAATGGTGCAAGACTACAAATAACTGCAGTGTAACAAGTGGGTGAACTGGGTGAGAATTAACTTATTACGAAGCGGCTCTACAGTACCATGCCAAAACACACAAAGTTGCTACGGTACATGCTGCTCTCGATTCACTGAGTCACCTTCCTTTTATACTATTACATTTCCAGTCTTCACTGAGCTTCATGGTTTGTGTGAGTAATGCTATATTAATGTCCTTCGTTATTTACTGATGTATAGTCACAGCAAACATCTTCCTAACATTTGAGTGAAAACTGACACTTCTCACTAACTACCGACAAAAGTTCATAAAGTTAACATAAGTATAACTAAATGCTTAGTATTATTATTTAATTTTTTTAAGATAAGAGGACAGTATGCTATGTGGCCCTCTGGAGTGAGTGTGGAAATATAGTGACCCTCTCCATCATCAAAGTGTCCCACCCCCCTAAATCAGAAATTAGCCTACAAAAACAAATATGTTGGTACATACTGTACATGTACTGTAAGCCCCTCCCATACACTAAAATGTGTTCCCGGCCTGAATGGGTTAAGCAGTGCCTGAACAAAGACATTTATGAATGGATAGGGTGCAACAAGTTGATATTGAATACGACATTGTGCTTGGATCTAGACACATGTTGGGCAAGAATCCTCAGTTAGTAAAGGAATAGAGGCACACTGTCTTCACTTACAAAGTTGAACAGAAATTATCTGTGAGTCTTTTAATGCTACTGCATAACATTATTAGCACCAATAAGCCATATAGCTTGGCTCACCAGTTACAAATGACTTCTGAGCATGGGTACAACATAAGAACAAAAATATCAGCATTTACTTTCCCTCAAACTCACTAGGTCAATAGAACGCTAGAATGCTCTGCCCAAAAACATCTACAATCCATAACAAAATTACTTAACAAAACATATCAAGAGATATCTTGCCAAGTAACATAACTATGTAACTGTTATTTGTGTATTTGTTTAATTTGACTGGACTGTTGGATTTGATTTTACAATGTTAATTTGTCTTTTTGTATTGATTTGAAATCTATCTTATTTTTTTACTTTAATTTGTATTTGTAGTTGTACATCTATCTGTATAGAGGGTATGCACGTGACATCATCATCATACCCGGAAGTTATGTGGGAACGCCTACTGAGTGGCAAAAAACTACTTTCTGGCCTTGACAGCCCATACATCCTAACAGAAAAGTCCTATCTGATTGCATTAAACAACGTTAAACGACATTAAACTCACTTTGCCACTCACTTTGCCACTCGATTTGCCATTCACTTTGTGCATGCGCATACCCTCTATTGTATTTGCTATGCTCAGGACCCCAGGAAGACTAGAGACTCATCCATGTGTCTCTAATGGGGATCCTTTAATAAACATAAACATAAACATACAGTATTTTACTGTAGTACCAGGCAAGGCAAGTCATTCACACACAGATACGTAGTACGCATGCACGCACTCAAGCATGCTCACACGCACAAACACGCACGCACGCACGCACGCACGCACGCACGCACGCACGCACGCACGCACGCACGCACGCACGCACACACACACACACACACACACACACACACACACACACACACACACACACACACACACACACACACACACACACACACACACACACACACACACACACACACACACACACACACACACACACACACACACACACACACACACACACACACACACACACACACACCGACAGGCTGACACCTACAGTATGTTTTTAGGGGATTGATATGAACAGTAGATTTAGGTAGACAGACTAACAGACTTCCCACTGCTGGAGCCACCCATACCTGTCAATAGGCTATTTAAGCATTGTACAGCGACGGCAGATGACAACAGCAACCAGAAATGATCAGCGCTCGATAGATCAACCTGCCGCCGTAGCAGCCGTCTGTACTACACCAGAAGGTCCCTTTCCACGTTGCGCCTAAAACGTCTGCTTTATAGACTCATCGCCATGGGAACCAAAGCGTGCAGTGAAAGAGGTGGGACCCCGCCGCCGACGGCTCTTTGCTTAACGAGTTGGACCGCAACGGCGATTGCGTCATAGCAGCCGTAGTCCCACCTCACGTTGCGGTAGTAGAGCGGGCTCCTTAAATTCCTCAATGACTTTACTTCTGCTGCTTCAGTCCCACAAAGCCAGAATGAGATTTGGTGAAGTGAACGGCCAGTGGTTATAACTCCCAAGTATAGCTAGCTGGCTCCAAGGAGCCTGGCTAAGCGATTGATTCTTCCTGGGAGAAATCCCTGCTCCACTTCACTCTTGGGCCCAAGATTGAGACCAATCTCGGTTAGGCCCGATAATCTGTGGGCCTGATTGAAAATGACTCCAGGGTTAACCCTTTGGGACATGGTCGATCCGTGCTGACTGCCGTTTACTGTTGAAGCTGCAGGATTTCTGTGTGTGCGCGCGTGCGTGTGTGCGTGCGTGTGGTGTGCATGTGGTTATGTACAGTATTTGTGGTTGAATTGAAATGTTCTCTGTATGTCTGAAATTTGTACTCAAAATTTTCATACATTACATTCATTCCTATAAATACTTTTGTGTTTGTGCCTTGAGCCAGAAAAGACATTTGGTGGTCTTAGTGTGATAATAAGTGGCCTGCTGGACTGGTGTGAGCCTATGTGTAGGCCTATGTCTGTCTGTCTTTCTGCCCGGCCACTGACCCTATCTTTGATCCTGTATATTATTGATCAGTCTGGCTGGCGTTGGATGATGTCAGTGTTGTTAAGTGTATGCATGTTGGTCTGTGTGCGTGACAATGTGTACACTGACCCAGAAACACTGTGTTGGTGTGCCACATTGAACTGTTTTTTTTTGTGCCCTAAAACTCTCAGCTGTGTGTGTGTGTGTGTGTGTGTGTGTGTGTGTGTGTGTGTGTGTGTGTGTGTGTGTGTGTGTGTGTGTGTGTATGTGTGTGTGTGCGTGTGCGTGTGCGTGCGTGCGTGCGTGCGTGCACGCGCACTTGCGCGTGAATCTATGTGTGAATGACTTGAAATACTGTATGTCAGTGGTCATTGTAAAACACAATGGAAACTCATGTATTGTGTGTGACCAGGAAGATAGTGTATGGTCATCTCAATACAATGCTTGGCATGTGGTCTATGTCTGATGTCATATCACATGAGACTGACATGGAAGCCAAATGAGAAAGTCCATATTCAACCAGTATGTCCATATATGGGCATTCCAGGATATGGGCTTAATATTGATGACATCAGGGATCTCCATATCTGGGCATGAATGAGACAAGGACCGACACAGAGATCTCCATATATTATGCCATTAATTTATTAGTGAATTAATTTTCCCATTGAATTGAATGGGGAAAATTCAAATGGTAATACGCAATTGCAATTTCCCAGAATTGCTTCTTTCTAGTTTGAAAAGGCTGGAGGTGAGAGAAGTGGCCGTTTTTACTCAAATGTTAGGAAGATGTTTCCTGTGACATCACTACATCAGTGAATAATCAAGGAAATTAATATAGCATTTCTCACATAAACTAGCTAGGCTACAGATGTTAACTTTTAGTTTTTATCTTAGCCTTGGGCATGTGCACAAGTTGGTTGTGAGGGGCTTACAAATGGCCCGGCCTCTCCAAAGCAGTTAGCAAGGAAGGCCTACTGCTCAGCATCAGTCATTATAGGAAGCCGCTCAATTTGGAGTATGTGTTGTTCCCTTTATCCATGATTTATGTGTCTGACAAGCTTGCCAACTATATTGTATGTAACAATGTTTTGCCGTCTATGCACTTTGTAACTGGCTGTTATATCCTATTGTCTGACTGCACTGGCAGTGTTTATGTCGTTTGTACTTCTGTTTATGTGGACATAAATACACATTTCAAGTGTGTGTGTGTGTGCGTGCGTGCATATGTCTGTGACAGACATACAGTCAAAGAGAGGTCAGTGATTACTGATTACAGTACATATACCCAGTCTCTTGGGTGCAGGTAATAACAGGGGTGTCGCACCAATTTCTGGGCCCGGGGTACAAGGATTCACTGCGGACCCCCCCATGAATATATTTCATTAGACTGGGAACGCATTATTGCGCATCATTTAACTATAGAAAAATAGCAGATATACAAAATTGTGAAAACGTTTTTTGAGTGCCCCCAAAATTACATATGTTGTTCCAGGGACCCCCCCAGAAGCAACATTTTAGTTACAAATGTTCGCTTAAATACATATATTCAAAGATTTGCACACATTTTCATGACTTTTCAAAAATAGCAGATCTACAAGCTCGCAGCGCGGCACTCAGTGCTGCGCTGTGAGCTTGTATATCTGCTATTTTTGAATAGCTAAAGTATAACATAATTAAGGCCCCTCCACGTTGGGCCCTAGTAACTCAGTCCCACTTTCCCCCCCTTGTGACGCCCCCTGGGGAATAAATCTACATACTGTAGGTGTACCCACAACCCACATACATGCATATAAACGCACACACACGCACAAACATAAATGCTACATCCACATGATATTGATGCCATTTGTCTTGTCCCTTGTATGTTACTGTGATATTATAGAATGTAATGCTCAACTCAACTCAAATGCCAAGCGTAACCTACTGTATGAATTAAATATCTTATATCTACTGTACAGTATGAATAATTAAATTCCTATACTGTATGCATTTGATACTGTACTGTATGAATGAGATAACTACCTATTTTATTAATGAAATACCTATAATGCTACAGTATGTGAATTAAATACCTACCTACTGTATGAATTAACTACCAAGAGAGTTGCTTGCTTAACACCTACAGTAGGCCTACTGTATGAATGAAATACTGAATGAAGGGAATCAGTTTAGTTCTTATAGACGGGTTTCTTGTTTACAAACATTGAGACTAAATGCACAGCTGACTGTATCATGTAATCAATTCCGTCCAATCCCCAAACCTGTTGTTTTGGGGAGCGCTGGTTTCATTGGCTAATTTTGGTACGGACCCTGCGCACGCATCTAGTTTTAACGTGTAACGTGGACCAGAAACCCGTCTATATATTCTGGTTATATATCACTATTTAATAATCTTCTCAAGAAATGGCTACTGTTACCCAGTGTGGTTTCTGTGGTTCTATGGTTTTCTAAGTAGGGTCTAGGGACCCCCAGGGGTCCTTGGGGGGCTTCCAGGGGGTCCCCAACAAAAAGTAGAACATAGCGTCACAATCATTTTAAACACTTTATTAAAAAAAAAAAAGAAAAAACTCACATCGTGTCGCTTTGTGCCGCACTGCAAGTCTTTTTTGCTTGCTATTTTTGAAAACTTTTGAAAAGATTGTATACAGTAACCTAGATTATTTTTTTTTTCTTGGGATCCCTGGCACAAAACATTTACAATATTGGGGGTCCGCCACCAATCAAACTGGGGGTCCTTGTCACGATTTCATTTAAGAACCACTGCTGTAAGTTTCATTATAAAAAGTCTAAAAGAGAAGGGCCCTCCCAGCTGGAACTTACCCAGGGAGGAGCACACACGTTTGGTGGCTCCACAGGACACTCTGGCCTGGTTAAGATGTAAAAATGTCCAAAGCATTTATCATTCATAAAATGTTCCTGCAAATTTTAGATGCAGATCTCCTACTCTCTCTAGGACACACACACACACACACACACACACACACACACACACACACACACACACACACACACACACACACACACACACACACACACACACACACACACACACACACACACACACACACACACACACACACACACACACACACACACACACACACACACACACACACACACACCAGCCCTTGATTCAGATCTCCCTGTTATAGAAACGCTAGTGAGAGGATGGGTCAGACATTTGTTCGGTCCTCCTCTTTACTCACACCCACTGGGTCAAAGTTACGTACTGTAGGCTGCTTCGATGGGTGAAAATCCCTGCACCTCAAAGCCTGAAGTAATACTTCTTAAATGTAATCAACAGAAGGCCATAAAACTTACTGAACACATTCATGCTACCTGTAGGATGAGCCGTAACCATTAAACATCATGATCTTCCCTCAAAGATATCAACGTCAAAATGTCAACATTGGACACGCAATATCTCATGAAATTTACATGAAATCTGTTGAAATCTGCACATGAATCTTCCCGCTTGTTGTTGTTGGTTTTCCAGTGCTGATGATATCATTTAACAAGTCATTAATAACTAACAGCTGGTGGATGATCTATTACGAATTCACAGACAGACTATTCAAGTGTACAGTACCGGTATGTTGCAAAATAAAAGTGTTTGCTAATTGTGTGTGTGTGTGTGTGTGTGTGTGTGTGTGTGTGTGTGTGTGTGTGTGTGTGTGTGTGTGTGCGCGTGCGTGTGCGTGCGTGCGTGCGTGTGTGTGTGTTCTGCAGGGCCATGGTGAAGAAGGGTCTGGTATTCCGTGCAGCCCGGCCCAGTGACTCCACACTGTGGGACATTGGCATACAGCCCGGAACACCTGCTCCCAACACCGTGTCCGTGCTTTGCCAAAGGAAAGTGGCTGTCACGGGAAAGAGGTCAGTCCACTGTGTGCACAACGTGTCTGTGCTGTGTCCTCGTGTGCTATTATCATGGACCCATTTAGGCCTACGATTATTGAATGCCTTAACTGTTGAAAAATAGCAGATATACAAGCTCACAGCGCGGCACCGAGTGCCGCGCTGCGAGCTTGTAGATCTGCTATTTTTGAAAAAGTAGTGAGAATGTGTGCAAATCTTTGAATATATGTGTTTTTAAAGTGAACGTCTGTAACTCAAATTTTGCTTCTGGGTGGTCCCTGGAACTACGATATCTTGAGATGCGGGTCCGTGGCCAAATAAATATCAGTTTGGGGATCCTTCAAATGAAAAAGTTTGAGAACCACTGACATAGTAGTCTCTCAAGAACAGACTAACTGAGCTCCAGTTAAGTGAAAAGGACCTTTTCTTTGACGATGGCTGGCCAGATTGCTGACATAGAAACGTAGGTTCTTCCAAAAAACCTTAGAAGGATTCAAAAGACACTTATAGAATCGGATCAAAAATAGCAGATCTACAAGCTTGCAGCGCGGCACTCGGTGCCGCGCTGTGAGCTTGTATATCTGCTATTTTTCAATAGTTAAAGCATAAAATAATAATACACAATACTGTGTACCCGTTCTGAATGGGTTAAAGGTCTCCATCGCCACTACTGATTGCAGTCATGTGGATTGCATATAGAAGTCTTCAATGGTCCCAAATGAGTTTCAATTCAGTAAAACATACTGCAAGGTCATTCATTATTTCCAGCAGATGTCACTGATGACGAATGAAGTATTTCTTTGTTCAATCAAGTGTAATATGTGATTCAGTCTCAGCAATACTGATAGATCGATAACCCGTTTTAATCATTCCCTTCTAATAACCGAAGGTTTTAAATAGCCCGTACTGGAGCTTATTTTATGAGATTATGAGAGCAGGATATTCTCTAACAGCAGGGTCGGGAACAAGCATGTCCATAACATGTGTAGCCGTGTACTTTTTCTATCTTCTATAATACAGTATCGTCTTCCTATCCAACTTATGCAGTATATTTCTTGACACAAGTCCACTTACAAACCTAATGGAACATTTTCCTGTAATTATGTTGTGTAAAAGCAAGGAGAGAATTAGACTGGACTAGACATCCATTCATTGAAAAAGCTTAATCACAAGTTAAGAAGTTGATAACCAGAAAATCAATACTCAAGTAGTTTAAAATATGTTATTAATTTGACATCACAATCTACCTGCTATGGTAGACCACTTCAGCTATTGAATTGGCACACATTTGAAGCCATCGCTACCAATCAACCTGACTCACACACACGCACGCGCGCACACAGGCATGCATCACCCACCGCCCGTCCGACCCACTTATCCGTAATCATCTATAATCATGGCCACGTTATCCTGGCTTAAGTGCTTGCACGTTCAGCAGGGGAGATTAGGAAATACGGATATTCCAAGTCCTGTCTCTCTCTCACACACACACACACACACACACACACACACACACACACACACACACACACACACACACACGCTCCATGCTGAGCTATCAAGTGATGATGCTTCCAGAGGTTTATGGACTTCAACCCCCAAAGCCTCCCCTGATAGATGTTTTTCGAGGAAATATATGGGAATTACCCCCGTGCCTTCACTCTATCTCTGTATCTCTATATCTCACCTCCCCACACACACACACACACACACACACACACACACACACACACACACACACACACACACACACACACACACACACACACACACACACACACACACACACACACACACACACACACACACACACACACACACACACACACACACACACACACACACACACACACACACACACACACGTGTAGAAGCACATACATATACCTGTACACATACCGTACATACTGTATACAGTACTCATACTTTCCCTTTTGAGTCGGGAGGTTGTGAGGCATGAACCATAAGGAATCTGAACAGGGATTCTAACTACTTAATATGAAGTATAAGAAGAGTATCTTCTATAGTAAATGCCTAAATTAAAAGTAAATTGTACAGTATTCAGCCAGATTAAACTCTGCATTAGGAAAATACATTTAATAAGCCAATTTACCAGTGTAGGCAAGTAGGCAAGACTTTCTCATCTTGTAACATGCCCAGAAATGGTTACTCACTAGATTTTATTACTTTGGTCATTATAGACTCTGGTCCATTGACTGGCCCCCTCAAAAACGTCAAATACTAGAACCACATCTGGATAAAATATGGGTTTAAAATGAGCGGTGATCTTCTCTGTTGTATCTACAGTATGTGGGGAAATGCAAACATTATTAAGATAGGCTGTGCTCTGAGATTCATCTATCTGCTCCAGACTATCCCAGTTAGAATTCAAATTCAAATTTGATCAAATACGTTTCCCCGTTTTCATTTTGCACGGCCGGTGGTTGTTGCAATTTCCTGCTCTATAATTAACTTCACCATATGTTGTGCTATGACGAACAAACCCATTAAATACGTTCCGTAATGCAATCCCATGGTGAAAGCTCTTGTTGTTTTCACCTGAATGAAAAATGGCAGCTCGTATGTGTGTCTCAAAGAATAGGACGCCAACTAGACTGTATTTGGATTTTGGAACGAGTGACCATCCTGCCCCCATCCATTGTGTTCAATTGACAGGTGACAGGTCACATTCCCTTTCTAGGGTAGGTTTGATTGATTTGATTCAAACTACTCTCCTGGTTACTATACCTGCAGCCAATAATTGACTCTAATTCAATATTACGTTTATTGCTTTATTAGGTGAAAATATTACCTCCTGTGTCATAGGCTACTAGTTGATTCCTTATAGGCTGTTTTATTCTATTACATAGACTCAACTCTTGAGTAGCGTTTAGCCCTCATAAACCTTTTTGTTTTCCTAATACATTCCACCCGGCCAATTAAAGTGACATCAGTTTAACAGGGAAAATATATTTGACAATAATTATCCTTTCATTTAAATTTCCCTTTCCTGCCTTCATAAAAGCATAATGAAGATTATAATTCCCCTGCCACTATCATAACATTGCATTGGTGTTTGTTACGTACATTAACGTTTGACATGGCATTACTTGCATTTCCCACTGGGCTTTGAGGGCTATGATGAATTTTCCATGCATATTATTTAGATCCATGTGCTATTTTATACATGACATATGACAACTACCGTAACCTGATCCCACTGGGCACTGTACAGTAGTGTAGCTCTATTTTTAAAATGTCTCCATAAAGCCCTATTAAAATGATTGCCTTCAAATCCATAACTCGTAATTATTGCCACAGACAGCCACACATTACATTACATTACTGTCTATTGTTATTGTCTAATGTGTTCTGATGCTAGGGGGCAAATTCACGTGGGAGCTTTAAACAGACACCACGCTGATGTTCTATTTTGTTTTAGTTTTATTATTATGACCAATCCTGCTGCATTGTCTGATGGAAGCCAAACAAAAACAACATGTTGCTAATATGTACCTGTAACCTTGAACCTTGAATCTGGGTTTTGTATGGAGGTAGGTTTGTTTGCAGAGTGCTGACCCTAACCCTATTCATTCAGTCATTAAGCTGCAAGATAGGCAGAGTTATGCGTTATGCCAAAATATAAAGTATAGACATGCAGGAAGACACAAATACCAAAATATCATGATCTCCTTGGATGGTACCAATTTGTGAAAATATCAGTAATTGGTCCCTGGAATACTTTAGAGCTGTTACTGCAGACAAACAGTATGTCTCTGGTATCTCCAGGCAAGGAGACTGGGGGTTTAGACTAAAAACACACAACGCGTCGCATCGCTTGTAGATCGGCTAGTTGTCAAATATGGCAGTCTTGACCTTCTATATTTGGGTTATGTGTCATATCTGCCAAGTGCAACGTCAAAGCCTATAGCCAACAGAAATATGTATAATTGTCAACGACAATTTAATCGTTCATCGCAGTTATTATGTAAAATGTCATGATGGTGACAGCCCTAGTGGTATATTGCAGTGGTCCTAAACCTGTGGGTGCCCAAATTATTTTGGGCGGTCCCCAGATGATTAACTTAATGCGCAACATTGTTTTGTCACTCAACAGTAAAAATACCTTACCTTTTTAATACCTTTAAAATGACACATTAAACATTGGCCAAATTGTGAAATATTAGAGGCAGAAATTGCGAAAATAGCCAATCTAAATGCTCACAACGCCTCGCAACGCGAGGCCTGAAAAGGTTGAGAACCACCATGTATTGAGCATGTATCATCACTGGACAGGGGTCTGCTGGAGGTGCTACAAATGGACTTCTCCCCCAAGGATGTTTCGGAGCAGACTGAGAGCCAGATGATCACCTGGCGCCTGGAGTTGCCAGGGAATGTCAAAGACGTTGGCATGATGAAGATCTACACCACGCAGAGAGATTATGTCGGGCTGGCGCCCCTGGTCATGGTGAGAACACACACACACTACATTCTGCTTGTACCAGCCGGGCAGCTGGAACATTTTCATGACTATGTACAGCACTGTTTTCCGATCAGTGGGTCGGGACCCACCTTTGGGTCACAGACCAATTGTTATGGGGCTTATAATAAACTAACACATGATATAAAAAAAACACTCAAAAACATTTGACTAATTTATTGTAATATCTCAAAACTCAAAACAAGTGAAAAAACATTTGTGAAGTAGGAGAAGGCAGAGACGTCTTTTGAAGATATTTCGGATTTAATGTATTGTAAGAGATACTCACAATATTTGTTTCTCCTTTGAAGATTAATTATTCCTTACATTTCAAAAAAGAATTAATTCATTAATTCATTGTTGCGCTTTTTCCAGGCGCAAAAGCGAAACATTTCTTTTTGTTGCATCTTTACATTGACATAATATTGAATCCCGTCCCTGGGGACTACAAGGGCATATTTTTTGAAAAAGCAGACCTTAAAAAAAAAAAGGAGAAGATAAAAAAAGAAAACCTCTGAATAATGCATTGGAAGTGGTGAACTGCACTTGATCACTGCCGAAGCCCTTGCAAAGCCTGTGTGAAAATGTCAAAACATAAGCAGCCAGATTTCTCTGTATCATTAGTGCTAGGATCCGACAGGCCTGAGGTTTGCCCTCCAATACTGCTCTACCCTGATTCGATGGCTTATGATTGGGTCACAGTTGAAGCATGATCTAGAGCATGTCCTTTTGGAATTGCGGTCAGCATCTGTCAAGCCAATAGAGTTTAGAATGTCAAGGCAGCCAGGGAGCATCTGCCAAGCGCTGCCTGATGCTACTAGGGATGGGGCGATAAGCGATATTATCGTTTATCGCGATAAAAAACACTCACGATAATCGCATCGTGGAGATTTAAGTTATCGTGATATCGTCCTCCGCCATGTACCGTGATCAATTCCCCTTTTATTTGCCGAGCTGCATATCCGGTACCACTTAAACCATCTATAATTGGTAAAAGTACTTATATATATCACGCACTTGTCTTTTTTTCCACTCTCTATCTAATGTTCCACCCAAGGATAATGGATTGTGATTATCACGATAATATCGTAAATCGTGATTTCTTTTGTCACAATAATCGTGATATGACATTTTGATATCGTCCCATCCCTAGATGCTACTATGTCTGCAAACAACAGCAGAGAATAACATAAAAAAAGAAAACTTGAGATTCTGCCCAGACATTCAGGCACATACACAGAAATGCATGCACAGACCACACACACACACACACACACACACACACACGCACACGCACACGCACACGCACACACACGCACACGCACACACACACACATCTTTAATGCATTAACACACATTATACTGCGTACAGTTCATGCAGGACACAGAAGACATACGGCCCAGCTGTAATCAGCTGTCAGTCTGCTGATTGAATCAGCTTTTCTATAGCGTTTCTACATGGCAATCAAAACCCATTCTCACAACAAGGCAGTCCATTTAAATATGGCTCACTCATGCACTTGGTCTCTAACCCTAACCCTGGTGGGAAAGCTTTTCCTCCACTACCTCAGACTTCACATTTCTAACTTAGAGTCTAAAGGCCGTTTCAGACTGGGCGCGAGTGACGCGCCTTAGTAATTCATTTTAAATGACAGGCGGACGATTATTTGGGACGCTCGTTTCATGCACACGCCCCGCGGGCAAGAGCTGGATTGTGGTCAGCTTTTTGTTCACGCTACGCGTCTACACATGAGGCTCTGATGAGACCGCGGCATGATCCCCGCTGATCCAAGCGAGAACGCCTGTGTTCATAGTCCCCCATAACCTGCCTTAACATGGCTCTAAAGTTAAACTGAAATTCCCTGTCTTGCATGGCTCTAAAACGTAACTGAAATTCAGTGTCTTACATAGCTCTAACTGTCTTGCACGGCTCTAAAGTTAAACTGAAATTCTATGTCTAGCTTGGACTTACTTTGCCTAGCCACAGGCTAGTGATGCACATGTTGACCTGTAACACTCAGGTCACACGGGTCGTGTGGATTCCGGTAAGCTTCACTAGAAAATATCACAGGTTTATGTGGGTGGTTCAACACAAAACAAGATTACATCCAATACTGGCAGGAATTCATTAAGATGATCGCGGTCCATGCGCGTGTGTGTATACACTCCTGACCTGGTCACTAGCCAGTGGTTGTGTGTCATCTAGGAAGGTATGATGTGATGTGAAATATGATGTGATGCACTTTTGCAGGTCATATGTCATGTGTGTTTCGGGGCATTTGTCAAGTGTGTATGTTGTATGTGTTTAACTCTATAACTATCTATAACGACTATACCTTGTTATTTAAGTAGGGAACTCTACCAGTAAGACTCCCTAATCGGGAGATAAGCGACCGTTGGTCGCTTATCTCCACAAATAGGCCAAAAGTTTGTTTTACCAATTATCAAGACATACGGGCAGTTGACAGTTTGCCATGGTTACTCATTGAAGTTGAATCTCCATATATGGAGATAACCTACGCATCACACTAAGTCTGACTTCACCAGCCCATATTTGGGCATGAGCAACTTATGTCTCCATATATGGAGATATGATGACATCACACAGTCCTCACACACACACAGTGGCGTGATGTCATACAATACACAAACGAGCCCTACAGTATAAAGGGGCAATTCTTGCCAGGAAAGAAGCATTTCTTCGACTCAGACCTTATCGCCAGGGTTGGCTTATAGCAGCTGTCGGTAGGACCATATATGGATTCTGTTAGTGTGGATCTCCTAACAGGGCATCATCTGGGATACAATCCCTTTTATGCCCATATATGGAGATCCCTAACAGAATCCCTTTCATGCCCATATATGGAGATCCCTAACAGAATCCCTTTTATGCCCATATATGGAGATCCCTAACAGCATCCCTTTTATGCCCATATATGGAGATCACTAACAGCTAACAGAATCCCTTTTATGCCCATATATGGAGATCCCTAACAGAATCCCTTTTATGCCCATATATGGAGATCCCTAACAGAATCCCTTTTATGCCCATATATGGAGATCCCTAACAGAATCCCTTTTATGCCCATATATGGAGATCCCTAACAGAATCCCTTTTATGCCCATATATTATGGAGAAATCCCTGCTCTGAGTATCTGACATAAGTGTGATGTCACCTGTTTATGCCCATATATGGAGATCCCTGCTCTGCGTATCTGGTTGCTATGGTAAACAGTTGGTTGCTAGGGTAAAAAAACATGGTTGCTATGGTAAACAGTTGGTTGCTAGGGTAAACAGTTGGTTGCTAGGGTAAAACCATGGTTGCTAAGGTGGTTGCTAACGTACACTAACAGACCAGCAACAACAGACTGTTGCCACAGCAACGTACACAAAGGTTTGTGTACACATATGGTGTGATGTCATACTGATGCGGAGATATGAGCAGGGCAAAGGTGTGACGTGTGACGTGTGACGGACGGACGGACGGCGGAGGTTTTCATAGTAAACTGCTCCCTGACGGTCGCAATAATGAATATAACTTGTTATTATTGAGGTAGGGGTCCCTATACTTCATTTGCAGCACCCAATGCAAATCTTGTGGTAGCGGGAGGTTATTAAATAACTCTGGGGGGAATGGACAGTAAAACTAAATTAAAAAAATAAAGAAAAGAATACAATCAATGACCGGATGCAGCACACCTGAAGCATGCAACAGTGTAAGTGGAGCACAGTTGCACTTGCAGCACGGAGGAGCACAGCATGCAGTTGACAAGCGAAGTTGAAAAGAAAATCAAAGCAGGAACTCACAAAGTAAAAGCAAAGCATGGCATTCTGATATTAACACATTCATCTTATGGCTAAATGGAGAGGAGAACGTCATTTCAAAATATTGTTAAGGTATCTATCCATTGATAACCTAGTCAGTCCAGCCCTACCCAGACTGTCGCTGTCCAATATTGTGTATTGTGCTGTAATGCCCCCTCTCTCTCTCTCTCTCTCTCTCTCAATATTGTGGGATTATGCAAGACTAGACCGTAATATTGCAGGATTATGCAGGACTAAATGGTTCTTAAATGTTACTGCGGGCAGGAGTGGGCAGTCTGAAATTAAGCCATTTTGGGCAAAAGTGAAAAAAGACAGAAATCCAATGGGAGCGTTGGAGGGAGAGGGACTAAGAAAACAATCCCTTGCAGAGTTCTACCTGAGTAGGGGTATCAAACTGAAGGCCCGCTGGCCAGATGTGGCCTGCAAAGGGGTCTAATTTGGCCATGGGTTGAGTTGGTGTAAAGGAAAAAGAAAGTACAAAGAATAAGACATACATTATATACAATGTATTTATCAGTCTACAAAATGTGTTTCATTAAAATATTCACATCCCAGTTCATCCATCTGTATGCGGCAGCTGCTGGCTTTCCTCTCCTTACCGCTACAGTACTGGCAAAGCTGGCGGAACAATGGAGGCAGCCGGTAACACCCGCTGTGTGTAAGCACCTCACATGAGGGACCTGTTTACATTGTCTCACCCTTGAGCTCAGCTCTGCATTGATGACTGTGAGGCATAGAGAATCGGGCACCTTGCAGGAGATACTAAACTAAAAGAAAAATATTCTCTATTACAGTTGACAACAAGAGCAACGATTTGATCAAAGCAGTTCATTTTATTAAAGCCAATTAACTCAACCGTCCGTAAATTTGTTTGAAAATAGTCTTACTTTAGCCAGATGATCCAATACTACTTTCAATTAGACACCATGCAGAAATTGGACTATTCAATCATGAACGAGAAAGAGAAGCCATTGGCAGAGATGACCCAGTCCTCACATCATTATTTGGTGGATATATCGGAACTTTAATTTGCTTACTGTAACATGCCAGGTTGCAACATCATTATTATAGACATCAGTGCTTGCATTGTGCCGGTTCTTCTGATATCTGCCATAGTGTGTCTACCTCACTGGCTAAATATCTCCCTGTCTTCTCCTCCTAAACAGTACAGTGATATCCTCAACACAGCAGTGTTGACTGGAAAAACGGTGTCTGTCCCTGTGAAGACCTTGGCCGTGGAAGCTGATGGGTCAGTTACCGAGGTCACCAACTACACCAACTGCAGGTCTACCGAGGAGGATGTACTCAAGGTCAGTCGCATCAAGTGTTCTTAACTACTTGACATTATGATAGGTGAACAGCTTATCTTGTGTTATCTATTACATTGGAGATTAAAAGGGAGATACTGTTTCACTATTGTTACACCATCTAATAACACCAAAGATACCCTTTTAGGTCTCCAGCTTGAGGATTTATACGCTGCACATACCCAACAGACACAATGGATTCATTCGCAAGTTTGCTTATGTGTTTGCCTTTTCTTTTCTTTTACAGAAGACCTTAAAAACAAGATTCATTATGACATTATGCTGCCCCACAAGCTAAACAGGGAGTCTGTGTATTTCATACCGCTCAGATGCATTTAGATGCAAGCATCATCCAACTCACCGGGTCACTCTTAACACCTTCTAAGCCTGGCCGTACTCCCTCGGACTTCCTACTGGGTCCCATCAGCCACGCCGTCTATTCCCGGACTTTTGATATAAATTATAATAAAAAAAAAAAAAACATCGGAAATTCTTCTCTGTGTCTTTTTGGAGCGATCTGAAAGGGTTAATATGCTCTGACAGTCATTTTCTGGTGCTGGGTGTGATACTCCTAATATCCAGCAGGCCACGCCGTTGACTCACATTCTGGATGGATGGCTGGCCAGGAGGAGCCTCATCCTCTCCCCAGTGTTGAAACTCAGCAAGAAGCTCAAACAAGATGGCTGGTCTTTGTCTCTGTTCGTGGATCGCGGTTTCAATCACGTTCGGGCGCCGCTTCTCTATCGCTCCTTTCCCTGCTTCGCCGCACGTAAACGAATGGAATTGATCTCCCCTCCGCCTCGCCAAAGTAAGATCGCCGACCTCTGCAGGATGAATATGTACGCTGTGTCGAGCACTCCAGTACGTGTTGTTATCATGTGGGCTTTGTTTTTTTAAAACATGTTTGTAAATAAATGGCTTATTTCTTCGGCGCTACCTCTGTTCAGAGGGTTCTGCCGCGGCTTGCAACGTGTTAAATGTCTGTGTGAAGTCAAAGTATCACGGATAAAAGCAGACTCACATATGGCACTGGAGACTGATCTCATGATCCCACTGCACAAGCTCTAAGCATAGTGTTGTGACCTCTGTGTAATGGATCCATGTTACTAGGACAGTAGGAAAGGATGTTGCCGTGGCACAGAAAACAAGGATTGCGTGGGAAAGTGCTTGAAAGAGAGGGAGGGGGAGAGAGAGTGGGAGAAAAATAGAAACTCAGGAAATTAGGACAGATGGCAGAATGGGGAGAGAAAAAACTACTGAGGGATGGGGAATTATTTTACTTTCCATCAGAAGCTGCGTCGGCCACTGGCTCTGAGTGTTTGTGAGTTTAAGCCCATGTGAGAGAGAGAGAGAGAGAGAGAGAGAGAGAGAGAGAGAGAGAGAGAGAGAGAGACAAAGAGACAGCAAGTGAGTGAAGGAAGGATTGAGGGATGCATTATGGTTGATAACCATGCCTTACATAATGACACAACAGGACGTATCATACGTACCATGTCCACATCATAGAATATTCAAGTCTTGGTTGGAGGGTGTGCATTCTTTTAAGATAACTGCACATATCAGACTATCAGATAGCAGACTCATCACCAAAATATGAATACTACAAATGATACTGTATTAATGGTTATTTAAGCTAACATCAGCTAAACTATCCTTAAAAACAACTTCCATTTGGGGGGGGACATAAAACATGTTGACTGACAATTTAGTAATTTTTGAGTATTGTTCCCGCGCACTTGTAAAGGCTCTAACAGAGTCCAGGGTGAAGAGCTATTCACTTCACCGCGTTGTAGTTTCCTAGCTATCACCTAGGCTTTGTTATGTATTTTTAGGTGATAGCTAGAAAACTACACCGCGGTGAAGTGGATAGCTCTTCACCCTGGACTCTGATAGAGCCTTTAGTCTGGATAAATGCCTAAACTGTAAAGTCTAGGTGTAGATGCTGAATCACTCGGGTGGTCCTAATTTTTAGGTCAGTGGCCATGGCCTCTCCCACTTTCTAGAGTAGGAAAGTAATATTGACTCCCAGCTTGATGAAGATGCTGCTACTTCTAGTTTAGCCTGGGATCAATACCATTTTCGGGTTTCTAATTCGGTTGGAGCAGAAATAACTTTACATCATCACACGTGACTGGAACCAATACTGGAAGCACCAGCACTGTGCACCTCCAAATGATTCCACTAGTTTAAAACATGTTTAGTTTGGTATAATCATTTTGTTTCTTATGGTATAATAATTGTTTGGTATGTCCATATCGTCGCTGTCGGGTGGAAACCTCGTATCTCCAAGTTTCAAATGTGTATGTTCTTTCGCAATAAAGCCCTGCTTCATCATACAAGGGCATCACACAAAAGTAGTGAAAACAGCAGATCGGCTGTTTTCACTAGTTTAAATCATTTTTAAAATGATAAATGCAAAACAAACGGTTTTGGACATAGGCCTACAAGGTTTTCACCCGACAACGACGATATGTTATTCTAACTCAGGGGTGCCCACACTTTTTTGACGTGAGATCTACTTTTAAAATGACTAGCTCAACATGATCTACCCATCCAAAATGTTTTCTGAGGGCCTGAGGGAGGCTTTGGAATAGCAGCACTGGCGTTACATTTTAGACAAACACACTTACTGTAAGGGGGAAATAAATGGGAAATATTGGGGGAAATGTCTTCATCCCATTCTGTATGGAAGTGGTAGGTTTTGGGGTTCTTTGTAATGCTACAGACTCTTGAACAAAGTATTGCTTTGGAGGTTTGCCTACTTTAGAAGCCATGAAGGGAGCTGACAGGCCCTTCTTGATGTCATATTGACATTTTTTATTTTTTTGGAGCGGTGAAAGCGCTCCCAATGAACAGGTATATCCGTGGGTATGTGGCTGGGTGGCTGGCTGGGTGGCTGGCTGGGTGGCTGGCTGGCTGGCTGGCCGTGTCCGTAGCCTGGGCAATACCTTGAGTGGCCACACACAACACACTAGTTAAAGGAGGGGCGCTGTTTTGTGCAGGCCAGGCACACTCACCACTCACTCACAGGCACAGTTTACACTCACTCACTCACTCACATAGGGTACAGCTGCTCAAATTCACCGCTCCACTTCGAACCGAGGTTTGATTTTTATTTTAATGATATATTTTTAGAGGCATGTCATGTGGTCTACCTGCACACCCTTGGTGATCTACTGGTAGATCACGATCTACCTTTTGGGCCCCCCTGTTCTAACTCGTAGCACGACTAGCAAGACTAAACTAATTGATTCGCATTATGTGGGGAACAAAGACAATGCGTCGCCAACAGGAACCTATTTTCTAAACCGGATCACACGAATAGTTTTAGAACGAATGCCAGGCTTTCCTCCGATGTGGGAAGTCTGGCAACGCGAGGTTACTTCTATTTTAGTTGTTGGTAAGTGATGATATCAGCAGAATAGTCAACTCTAAACTTTTCATTTCATTTTGTTTCGCACATGGTAGTGTACAATTCAAATCCTTTACAAGGATAATTCAATTAATATACTGTAGGCTATATAATACACCCATGAACGAAAAGGAGCAGGAAGAAGAATACATTCTTAAACTGAGTGGTTATCGGAAAAGAATTCACTATGAGGTAAAACTGCTCACTGCTTAGCCTTGTATCATGCATTATTTTTCAATAACTGCACAATTCATCTTTGACTTTATACCTTACTTACAGTACACACACGTACTTGATTAGCCTACTATTATGTGTGTGAAGAAGCAGAGTTGTAATGGGAAGCCGGCAGGTGACGTTCGTCTGGGCACTTGTTGGGCTGGGATTAGTCTCGCGTAGCCAGACAACTATTCCACAATCTCTGAATGCTATATAGAGTCTGGAACAGCAGCTCCCGAACGGCGAGTATCGAAAACGGGCATTACCGTTCAAAAAAATACATTTTAAAATGTCATTTCTGCTAAGCAGCACGCTAAACATGCTTATATGATTTTTATTTATATAATGATAAATGTGTGTGATGTGAGACGGAAACGGAAGTGACGTGGGGGCTTCACTTCCGCTCTCATCTCGCACTCATCATTTCTTCCCCGGTCTGCCAGACTGTATGCTGGGAGCATTTGACCAAATCGCGGAGGCAACAGTCTGGCCACGCGAGACTAGGCTGGGATGGACGGTGTGTTCCTCACATGTTACGCTTTCCCAGTGAAAAGTTTAGCAATGACAGTGACTATTATACTTGACCCCCCCAAAAAGAGAAATAATGTAGGGACGCCTTCCTTCGCTCCCTCTCTTTTCACCTCCCCATTACCCCCTCTATTTCCTCTCTATTCTGTGATCCTCTCTGTTCTCCAGTCTAGTGCTCTCCAATTACTGTACCTCTGTGGAGCTGGCGGTTTGTTAAGATAAGTGAGGCGGTTGTGGAGATAGGCCCCCAGTGTTAAATAAGACACACCAACTGCTGTTTCTCCCCACATTGGCCCAGCTGGCAGGGATTGCTATGCTCTTCCATACAGCAGCACAGGAGCAGTTATAGGGTAGTACTCATTAGTATTCAGCAACAGTTGCCCAAAGACCAGGGTCATAAATTTACATGACATAAACAGGAACACAGGCCTGGATTCCCTGACCAGACTCTGACAGAATGGTACTTTGCAAACAAAATGTATTATTATTCGTTTTCTCTTTTTGTTTCAGGACCAATTTATTTTTTCATTGGTTCCTCACTTCTCACTTCTGTCAGTTCTTCACTTTTGTTTAAAATAGCTTCAATGCTCATTTCTCATGAACAATATAAAAAACTTTCTTCCGGGAACATAATGTGCATTGTGCTCTCTGTCACTTCATCAGTTTTGTTTCTGTTTCTGTATTCATGTCTCGTTGTCTCTCTCTCTCTCTCTCTGTCTGTCTCTGGTCCAGGTATCTGAGCGCTGTGACTATGTCTATGTGAATGGCAAAGAGACCAGAGGGAGAACCAAGGTGTTGCTCAACTTCACCTACAGCTTCCTGAGTGCCCAGCTGGAGATAAGTGTATGGATGCCCCGCTTGCCTCTGCAAATCGATGTGTCTGACTCAGAGCTCAGCCAGATCAAAGGATGGAGGGTCCCTGTCACTACAGGCAGCAGAAGGTATGGCACCAACAATTGACACGTTGACAGTTGTTGTTGCTGCTCTGTGAGGTCTGTGTCACCCTGTGTCAACTCTGTCAGTCCTAGTCAGGGGCGTCACACCAAATTCTGGGCCCTGGGTACAAGGATTCACTGCGGGCCCCCCATGAATGTTAACTATTGAAAAATAGCAGATATACAAGCTCACAGCGCGGCACCGAGTGCCGCGCTGCGAGCTTGTATATCTGCTATTTTTTAAAAATCGTGAAAATGTGTGCAAGAAACCTATATGTTTCCATGTCAGTGGTGCTCAAACTTTTTCATGTCAAGGACTCCCAAGATGATATGTATTTGGCCACGGACTCCCATCTCAAAATATTTCGTTCCAGGGACCTCCCAGAAGCAAAATTTGAGTTACAAATGTTCGCTTAAAAAAATACATATATTGAAAGATTTTCAAAAATAGCAGATCTACATGCTCGCAGCGTGGCACTCGGTGCCTAGGGCCCCTCCACCTTGGGCCCTAGTAACTCAGTCCCCCCCCCCTTGTGACACCCCTGGTCCTAGTCAACTTCCCCATTCTCAAGTCCTTCATTTGCGGTCTAAATCAACAGCCAGAACTTATATCAGACACTGAGCCAAATAAGAAGGAACTAATGTCAATCTTGCTTGCTTCTATACTATTCTAAATTCACAGGAATTGATTTTGTTGATGGAAGATTTGCTAAGCTGCCTTCAAAGCCAAATCACGTTGATGGCTTGTCAAAACTGAGCAGAAAATCCTTGAGATCCACTGCATGTTGACAAGGAATGAAATTGGATAGCTCCATAAGGAAAGCCGTAACAGGACATAACCTTTTTTTAGTGTTTACCCACAGAAACAGTAGGACAAGAGAGTGTTGAATAAATAACAAAACAAAATTGACAGCGGTATGTAGGTTACCACTGTGCAGAAGGATATACTATACAGTAGGCCTATAGGAACATCAAATCCCTCCAGATTAGCAGCCCTACCAGTGCCTTAATGTATATTAAAGAGATGGATATAAGTATGTTATTAGTCATAAACAATAATCACATCTATGGTGGTTACATTAGTGTATTGGTATTCTCCATGGAGGGAACATACAGTATGTAACAGTATAGAGGCAACACAGATGCCCCCCGGGATGAAGGTTACTGGGATTTTGTTCAATACTTACAGTACAGTCATTATTTTTCACTCAATGTTAATGGAAACGACATAGTGATGGGGCATTATTTGTTTTCCAGTGTAAACGTCAACAAAACATGTCTTTGGAGCTTTGCTTTCTCCCATGGACGGATTAACCCCTGCGAGGGCCCCTGGCTGATCATTTTTTAGGGCCGCCCCACCCCCCACAATAACCCCTCCTCCCTCCCGACGCGCACTACCCAGCTTGGATTTTAAGCCATGATGATCATATATGGACCAAGAAAGCACCTGTAGACAACAGAGGAGGGGCCCACACATTTGATTTTTGATTAAAATATACATTTAATTTTTGTAAATTGTCAATGACCACGCGGGCCAGTTTCCCCAAGGGCCCCTGAGAGCTAAGGGGCCCCTGGCAACGGCCCCACCGGCCCAGTGGTTAATACAGCCCTGCTTTCTCCAAAAACCTCTGAAGATTCACCGTAGACAGACAGGGGCGTCACAAGGGGTAGGAAAGTGGGACTGAGTTACTGGGGCCCAAGGTGGAGGGGCCCTAATAACTTTATCTATTGAAAAATAGCAGATATACAAGCTCAAGCGAGCTTGTAGATCTGCTATTTTTGAAAAGTTGTGGAAAATGTGTGAAAATCTTTGAATATATGTATTTTTTAAGCGAACATTTCTAACTCAAATTTTGCTTCTGGGGGTCCCTGGAACTAAATATTTTGAGATCGGGGTCCGTGGCCAAATACATATCATGTTGGGAGTCCTTGACATAGGTTTCTTGCACACATTTTCACGATTTTTCAAAAATAGCAGATATACAAGCTCGCAGCGCTGCACTCGGTGCCGCGCTGTGAGCTTGTATATCTGCTATTTTTCAATAGTTAACATTCATGGGGGGCCCGCAGTGAATCCTTGTACCCAGGGCCCAGAATTTGGTGTGACGCCCCTGTAGACAGATACACCCTAATTGGTTACAAATAACTGTGTATTTCCTTGTTACTGTCCTTGTTACTGTCTCATCATTACACTGCCACATGCCACTCCAGTTGTACTAGCTGGACATACAGTACACTTGTCCATGCACAGGGGCGTCACACCAAATTCTGGGCCCTGGGTACAAGGATTCACTGCGGGCCCCCCATGAATGTTAACTATTGAAAAATAGCAGATATACAAGCTCACAGCGCGGCACCGAGTGCAGCGCTGCAAGCTTGTATATCTGCTATTTTTGAAAGATCTTGAAAATGTGTACAAGAAACCTATGTCAAGGACCCCCAAGATGATATGTATTTGGCCACGGACCCCCGATCTCAAAATATTTAGTTCCAGGGACCCCCAGAAGCAAAATTTGAGTTAGAAATGTTCGCTTAAAAAATACATATATTCAAAGATTTTCACACATTTTCACAACTTTTCAAAAATAGCAGATCTACAAGCTCACAGCGCGGCACTCGGTGCAGCGCTGTGAGCTTGTATATCTGCTATTTTTCAGTAGCTAAAGTTACTAGGGCCCCTCCACCTTGGGCCCCAGTAACTCAGTCCCACTTTCCTACCCCTTGTGACGCCCCTGGTAGCACTTGTGCTACTATTATTTGTGCATCAAAGAAAATTATATTTGTTTGAATTAATGAATACTTGACCTCAATGAATTTGTGACCCAGTTTAAAACAGTGAAAATTAAAACAACCCATGCATATTTCAACTTTCATTGTCAGTACATTCAAGAAATGAACTTATTTAATTTATCAAGATTTAACCCCAGTGACTCAGCCGGCCACATTGATAACTTAGTTCTGGATTTCATTTTCAGAAAATAAATACATAAATAAATAATCTGAAATACAGTATATTTGGCAATGACCCAGACAATGACGCAGGCACTCAAGCCAGCTTCTATCACGCTTTGATGAACAGGTGAATGGATTGGAGGGCCCCTTGCTTCCTTCAGCTGATACCATCTTTATCGTTCAACAGAAGGAATTCATTCATGCAATTTTAAACTACTATTTTAGACTACGAAAACTATTGTCTCTAGGTAACACACAACAGATCTTTCAAGACACAAACAGAAACATACTGTATCATGACTCCAATTTAGACAGCTCTCAAAGAGTTGCCTGTTAGCTTTATAGCAGGTTGTAAGATTTTATTGATAGTTGTCCCTAGCCTGTTTATGCCTGTCCCCATGCTATGCTATATCATAGATCCTTTAATCCCCAAAGAGCTACCTAGCTGACCCTCAGTTTGAAATGATAAATGAACAGACATCAAAGCATGTGAATGTTTGAATGCCCCGCCTTTTTTTCCATACAACTTGGTAAACACCATTTTTAATGACAGATTTGATGTGACATCTTAATTGTATTCACTGACCCTCAGTTTGAAATGATAAATGAACAAACATAAAAGCATGAGAATGTTTGAATGCCCCACCTTTTTTGTTTTCCATGCAACTTGGTAAACACCATTTTTAATTGACAGATTTGATGTGACATTTTAATTGTATTCATATTTTTATAGTGGCTTGGTCTCAGCTCTTATCTTTTATATCTTGTTGCAATATGTTGTTCTTACTCACTATAATTTATTTTATTTATTATAATGTTGCAACCACTTCCAATTAAAGCTATATATGTCAGGAGCACAACGCCTCTCCTATAAGAACGTGTGTCCCTGTGTGCCACAGGTCAGCGTGGGACAGTGAGGAGGACGAGGAGGCGAGGAAGGGCAGAGGATGCATGCTTCAGTACCAGTCCTCCGTGGTCAGGGCTCTCACACCGTTCATGGCCCAGTCCTCATCGGAGATGTTCCCAGACCCCCTCACTGGGAAAGTACCGCTCGACTACTTCCTGGGTTCCGATTGGCTGGTAAAGGGCTTTTATTTCACCAGGGACGTGCTGGGCCCCTGATTCAGCCTGGGAAAAAGAGTTGGAGAGGCCCTCATTGCGCGCTATAGAGAGAGAGAGAGATCTCTCTATAGCGCTGCTGCTACTCAAAGATGACAAGTGACAAGCCAGTGGGCCAATTACTGTACATGATTTATATTTCGTCGTTGTCGGGTGAAAACCTTGTACCGGTATGTCCAAAACCGTTTGTTTTGTATGTGTCATTTAAAAAATGATTTAACCCATTTAGGCCTAACGTATAGAATAGGGCTAAATCAGAAATTAGCCTACAAAACAAATATGTTGCTACATACTGTACATGTACTGTAACCCCTCCCAAACAGCAAAATGTGTTCCCGGCCTGAATGTGAAAACAGCCGATCTACAAGCACACAACAGCGTTGTGTGCTTGTAGATCTGCTGTTTTCACTACTTTTGTGCAACGGCCTTGCGAATAAATGTATACATTTGAAACTTGGAGATACGAGGTTTCCCGACAGTGACCGGCCGGGAATGAACCGGCCGTTCGGGAGTTGTCCTGCTTTTCCCAATGGCCAGCACGACCCTGTATTTCACCCATATCTAATGGGCCAGGACGTGATGCACAGGCACATGTTATGCCTTCAGCGGTTCATGATTTCGTTTTTCTACAGTACTGTATGTTCAAAGTATTGATACACTTGATACACATTGTTGCCGGAACGTTATATCTCCTTATATCTCTCATCATACAGATGTGCCGTTTCAATTCTTCAGTCTTTACTTCTCTTTGCCTGAAAATGTCCTGCAAATGCTTTTTTTTTCACAGGTTTCTTTCCCTGTTTTGCCTTTCTACTTCTACTTGAGAAAGGAGAATGGAGTGTAGTTTTTTTTTTTTGTTGTTGCAGAAACTCGCAAATGGCAAGAAACCACTCCATTCCCATTGAAAAGCAGAATCTACCTTTATAGGTAGATTACATCTTCGAAGTCATAGAAGGTCATAAAAATTGCAAAGATTGCTGATCTACAAGCTCAATGTTCTGCAATCTCCTGGAAAATCTACTGTCTTGCCAATGGCAGGAGGTGTGAAGTTTTTAAATGGCACAGCTGTACAAGAGTGTCGCAAAAGTCGTGAAAATAGCTGATCTACTGCACAAGCTCACAATGCATTCCGACAGCGTTTGAAAGTGATTAGGGTTAAGTCTGTCTGTGGATTTTATAAACATATACTAACCAATACAAAGTATTAACAAGAGTTTCTGACTAAATAATAACAACATTGGAACCACCTGATACATACAATATACAAATAAGGTTTCCACCCAACAGCGATGATGTGCTCTCTTCATCTGTTCTAAAGCATCTTCCACTTGTTCTTTGCTAAAGGTGGACGTGACCAATCTGGTGCGCTACTCTCTGAGGGTGGTAGATCCTGATGTTGTCAGGCTGCAGTCGGGAGTGGTGCTTCAAGGAAGGGCTCCTGGCACCACCACAGTACAGGTGAGCAATAATGAGCTTAATAATGAGGTTGTGGTTCATGCTTGTGTACAACAGATGACGCAGTGGGCAATGGAAGAGTCTACAGAAGTGTGTGTTCTAAGGGCTGGATTTACTTCTCTCTCATTGAAAATAGCTGATCTAAAGCTCACAAAGTGTCACACTGCAACCTGTGTGTGTGTGTGTGTGTGTGTGTGTGTGTGTGTGTGTGTGTGTGTGTGTGTGTGTATGTGTGTGTGTGTGTGTGTGTGTGTGTGTGTGTGTGTGCGCGCGCACACACACTGTGTATTTCCTATCACAAATGTTTGACTTCAAACCATTTTTTGCGGGGATGGCTTGGCTAACTAATTTGTATGTACAATGTCTGTGTGTGCGTGCGTGCGTGCGTGCGTGCGTGCGTGCATGCGTGCGTGCGTGTGTGTGTGTGCATGTATGTGTTGCAGGTGCTGTCCCCTCTGTCGTCATCGGTCCTGGCTGAGAAGAGCATCAGGGTGGTGGATGATAAAGTCAGCGTGACAGAGCTGGGAGTTCAGCTGGTGTCTGGTCTCTCCTTGTCTCTTCAACTCAGCCCAGGGAGCAACAGGGCCGTCCTGGCCACTGCTACCACGCAGGAAGTCATCACACAGCTCAAACAGGTACCTACTGTAGGCACCGCAAAGATTATAGTAAAACTGTTTCCTAATTTCACCCACTGTTTAACACCTGTAAACCTGTGATGTGACAATAAAGCCGATTCTGACTCCCGGTCGCTCAGTCGGTAGAGCACTCGCCTTTCGACCACAAGGCCATGGGTTTGATCCCAGGCACCGTCAACTTAGCATACGAGTAACATGGCCTGGGTGTGGCAAATATGGAGCTGATTGTAGGTGTTGTGCTCAACCTCACTAATCCATTATCAAGCAGTCTAGCGCATTGTGAAACTGGCTCATACAGACAATAAACCCCTCCCACCTACTTGTACGTTTGGGTCGAAGGGAAACAACAGGTTTCTATTTTGTCTGAAAAAGTATTGAGTTACCAAACCTGACTGACCAGGTTTAACCCTACTAAAGTTGCAACAAAAAACAACATTTATACACACCATTATCATGTGTATCCCAGAACATGAAGTCATTGTGATCATACAATAACTGGGAACGTCATTTAGAGTTGCCAGTGAGTCCCTGTCCAGGCTCTCTTTTATTCTCTAGCATTCAAATCCCCCTGATTTGGTTGGTCTTTTTGTTTAGTTTTTAATGATGGATGTTTGTGTGTTATTATTTGTGCGTCTGAGTTGTATGTCTCAGTATTTATGTCTATGGTTATTACCTCATTTTCTGTACAGCACTTTGGTCATCGAGAATTGTTTTTAAATGTGCTTTGTAAATAAATTTAGATTTGATTTGATTTGCCACTCTGTGCGAGAGAGAGAGAGAGAGAGAGGGCAAGGCAGACATGGAGCCGAAATGATTGTTTTGATGACTGATGTTTTTAAAAGCCCACTCACACATTTGACCATGGCAGCATGCCCTCCACCACCTCCCCAAAGTGTGGCAGGGGGGCAGCCAACCATTAGGCAGTCCATAGCTGTCGGAACAACAGTATTCTTTATCTAGCCTTTCACAGTGGCTGGCCTGCATGGCCCCGTCAATAGTGAACTATTAGAACCATGCCAATGCACATGGCTTGTCATTTGTTACTCTGACTCCCCACTGTTAATGTACTGCCCAGGGCTATTCATAATGTATTCTAACTCAGTATACGTACATTATATAGGTTAGGCTCATGGCTCATCTATCTTATCTATAAATTCACAAAACCAGTGTATGTCAGTCAGTCTGTGTGTGTGTGCGTGTGTGCGTGCGTGCGTGCGTGCGTGTGTGCGTGCGTGCGCGTGTGCTATATGTGTGTCTGTCCTGGGCATAACTCAGACACCATCCGGTGGATTGACTTTAAACTTGGCGTGTGTTTCGGCGATGACCCGGGGGTGTGCAGTGCCAAGTGGGAATTTAGTCGGACCAACAAATTTGTTGAAAAATGAAAAAAGTACAACTAGACTGCCCTCTCGAGGTGCCAACTTGCGCCTGTTGCACTCGTATCAAAATATGGCCAAATATGTGTGGCAGCAGAGCGCACAAGTACTGTGTTCGGTGCTGTCTGTATGCACCACCAATTAGCCCTGCCGGCCTATGTTGTGTTGGCCTGTTGGTGCCAACACTGCCCCCTCTTTGGCTAATTTGTGCCACATACTGACAGGTTGAGTTCAAAGGCCCTGCTTCCTCATTGGCTAATTGGTGCCATATACAGACTGGTTGAGTTCAAAGGTCCTGCTCCCTCATTGGCTAATTGTGCCAATGCTGCTCTCTCATTGGCTAATTGGTGCCCATACAGAGAGCACTGAACACAGTACTTGCACACTCTTCTAGCGCAAGTAACAAGTAACAAGTTCAACAGATATAGCATAAATGGGTGGGGCTTGCATTCCTAACTTGGCAACATTCCTGACTCACTAACGTTATTAGTGCTGTGGTAACAACAGTTAGAGTAACATGTTACTCTAACAATGTATTTATCCATATGAATATTGAGGAAAATGTAGTACACTGCACTGTTCTCATACTGTATCTTTCTTTTCTTTCTTTCTTTCTTTCTTTCTTTCTTTCTTTCTTTCTTACTGTTCTCATAAACTGTATCTTTCTTTCTTTCTTTCTTTCTTTCTCCCTCCCTCCTACCATCCCCCCTCCCTACACCCACCCTGTGCAGGAGGCAGTGGTCAGCTGCTGGGTCCAGTTCAGCGATGGATCTGTGACTCCTTTGGAACTGTTTGACCGAAGTGTTTATTCCTTGACCGTCTCCACCCCAGATGAGGCGGTAGCGACTGTGCGATATACGCCACAGTCCACATTTGTGGTTGCACAGGGCAAGGGCGAAGGCCAGGGGGCACTTGTACGGGTGGAGCTGAGGATCTGTGAGGAATGTCAGAAATCTAAGAGGAAGAGCAAGCTAGCAGTGGGTGCTGGGCTTCTTAGGATCAACTTTCAGTCTGACACCATAGCCAGTGGCGGAGTAGTACGCGGCAATGAGTCCGAACTGACAGCAGAGCCCATGTTGATAGCGACACCGCAAGATACTCCGACAGAGGGGGATGGGGATAGACGGTTGTTCAGGAGCACTGCTCCTGACCGGCAAGAGACCACCTTCGTAGAAAGCACCACCGCAACCATTACCTCAACCACCAGGTTGGTTCAGCCACAAGTGGTATGGGTTGATACCGGTACATCTACTTCCAAAGCTGCAAGCAGCAGCACCTATATGACAAGGAACAATCCCTCCACTACAACTACTGGGATCACAACTACTGGTAAATCGAACACAGACATAACAGTGGGTAGTGGCGGTCCGGGTTCAGACAAAAACGTGGGTGTGTTGGGTAAAGTAGATGGGCAGAAGAAAAGCTATGGGAACATGTTGGACCAGCCCAATGCACCCCCTAAGAAAGACCTTCCTAAAGCCAAGGTGACACCCAAGAGGGAGCCCCCGAAGTCCAAAACCAAAGTCATTGAGAGTGACCTTATCAGGACATTCCGAGCCATGTCAGACCTGGAGGTTGGCATGTATGCCTTGGTGGGGGTTTCATGTTTGGCAATACTGGCTTTCTTGCTCAACTGTGCATCATATAACCTCTGCTTCCGGAATCACAAGACTCCCATACAGGCAGGCCCACCCCCGCCTGGAGATCCCAATCATAAGCATGACTGGGTGTGGTTGGGCTCCAACAACCACGGCCCTCCGCCGCCAGACCCCCCAGCCCAGGTTTCCACCTTGAAACGGGAAAGTCACAGATCCCTGGAGCCACGCCATTCTGTAGACTCCATGGGTCACCACAACTTGGAGAGCGGCCCGCCTCCTATGATTGCGACTGCCGTTCCCGAGAGAACGGCCACGCTGGGCCGTAGCAGGAGCAGCTCCCAGCAGTACGTTCAGACCAAGCTCGTAGACCCCATGGTCAACCGCTCAGCCACCCTGCTGGCCAAGCCGCAGCGCAACGAGCCCCTCCACTCTCCCACCAGCAAGAGGAACCAGGTGCAGTTCACCACCTTCACCACCCTGGACATCAAGCACCTGAATGCACTGAAGAAGCACGGTGTGGACTTTAACTGGGCTTCTCAGCAACAGCAACAGCTGCAGCTGCAGCAGCTGCAGCAGAACCCTGCGGAGCCCCTAAGAGCATTACCTGACATGCCCTGGCCTGTGGTCACACCCTATGGGGGGCCCCAGTGAATTTGTCTGTTTGATGGCATGCATGTGTGTGTGTGTGTGTGTGTGTGTGTGTGTGTGTGTGTGTGTGTGTGTGTGTGTGTGTGTGTGTGTGTGTGTGTGTGTGTGTGTGTGCGTGCGCGTGTGCGTGTGTGCGTGTGCGTGTGCGTGTGTGTGCGTGTATGCAAGTGCTTGTGTTTTTATGTGTACAGTCTTATATGAATAGGGTGTAATAACTGAGATGGAGATGGAAATATATTTCAGAGGGGTTTTATATATATAAATTAAATTAGTTTTCAATTGCAGTTTATGTAAATGAACTATATATATATATTGATGAATACGTAAATTGCATTGTTTCAAACTGGTTCAAACCAAAAAATAATAAGCTAGATGGAGAATGTTTATATGATAAAGAAATTGCTCTATGGAAAACAATATTGTTCTATGGAAATGGTGTTGTAAATACACATTATTTATATTATTTATTATTTACACATTTCTATCTCTAAATAATTAGGCCTATACTTTATCACTTCTTAAAATCCCCTTTAGTTTTTACGTTGCTATTGCTCCTTTAGAAATTGATATTTAGCAAGTTTTCATGTTAAATGCAGAGATTATTTCTTGTACTGTAAGTGATTTTATGTTTCCAGACTTTTATACATTTGTATGATTCCTCTGGAGAATAGTTTAAGAGTTGTACAGACAAATCCGACATTTTATTAACTGTATGTCATCGCTGTCAGGCAGAAATATATCCATACATCAGCTTTTTTTCATAAAGCATTCCCTTTTTTTATACTTTGTAGTATGTCAGTCAGTGTTGCACACAAGTAGTGAAAATAGCCGATCTACACCCTCACAGCGGGTCACATTGCAACACATTGTGAGCCTGTAGATCTGCTACTTTTTGCTATTTTAGAAAACACACTTTTCGCCTGTAATGTCATGTGCAAATTAGAGATGCCAGGTTTAAAGTGGTTAGGTCTGTCTCTGGGTTTTATAAGTATTTAACCAACGAAAAGTATTAACTCGAACTTCTGGCTAAATAATTACATTGGAAAAGTATCTGAAAAGTAACATTTTTGGACATTCAGTGTTTCCGCCCGACAGCGACAATATATTATGTCTTCCACCACTGGCTTGACTAAATATTTTTCTGGAACAAGTGTGCTATGCAAGCAGTCCATGCAGAAAATAAAGTCAATATTTCCTCAGACTCGGCTATGGAGTTACCTTTGGCTTGAGGCATCGTTTCCCAATTTGCAAAATGTCTAATCTAGGTTTCTTGACACAGCAATGCATATTAAACAGAGGGATTTTCATGTGCAAATGAAGATGGATGATGCCTTGTCTATGCAGCAGCCTCCTTTTTTAAACTAAGTTGTAAACAATTCCTATATTCTATCAATAAAGAACTAATGAATAATTTCTTTGTAGTGGGAATACAATTCAGTTGAGTTCTCTCAATTTCCACTGATTCTACTTATATTGTTTTCAAAACATAAAACGATAAACTAATATAGAACCTAGCTTTGAGGTTGTGGTAGAGCATAAACCCAATATATGCATCAATACGTTTTTATAGTTTGTTTTATAGCAGTAATGTGAGGGATGCTGTGCTTCTGCTGGCATTTCTTGCACAAATAAAGAAGTCTTTAGAGAAAGGCAACAAAAAAGACAACAAGTGATCCTCATGTTGTACATGTACCGGTAAGGGTGCTTACAGGAACTGCATACAGGTGAAGCAGGGTGGATTTTGACACCACATTTTTTATGTAGTTTTAGTCATAGTCTTTTGAGTAAAATGTATAGTTTTAGTCATATTTTAGTCATTTGAAATGTTTTAGTTTCGAGTCGCAGCTTAACGCGTTGTGAGCTTCTAGATCTGCTATTTTCAGAGCACAACCGAACATAAAATGACTTGTATGTATTTTAGATCTACTGGATCTCTTCTCCACTACTAGTCCCTATAACATTTCAGTCTAGTTTTTATTTGTTGACGAAATGACAATATATTTAGTCATTATAGCTTAGTTTTAATTCGTTTTTTATTTAGTTTTCGTCAGTGAAAAAGGGTAGTCGATGACAATTTTTAGACATAGTTTTAGTCATTCAACACTGAGGTGAAGGCACTAATGATAAGCTTTGTCTCTGTCATCGCATCGGTCTGCATGTCCACTTTGTTTTGTCTGTCTCTGACCGGAACACAGCCACACTAAAATACATTTGAGAAGATGTAATGCATAAACATGGTACTGAGTTCAAACTAACCCAGATAATCTAATAATCTAGCACTTCAGCAACTGGCAGCTTGCATTACCACTCCATGATGCACAACAGCATCAGGTGGATTTGGAAGGTTGATAAAAGCATTTTAATAGCTTGTCTCAAAATTCATTGTTATACGGATAAACTCTCTCCTTTGCAGTCTCCCCAGTGCATTGTGGTCCAGCATATTTGGATTGCAGATGCTGTATTATTACTGTGGAAATTGAATGCATAACCTTTTTTCTTTCTTTTTTGTTTTACTGAAATATGAACAGAACAAAATGTCATATTAAGATGTTTAAATATTATATCCACCAAGCCTCAAACCAACAGGCAAATATTGTATGTTCCCTTAGTTCAGTGGTTCCCAAACCTTTTAGCTCAAGACCCAAAAGAGAAATTGGATGTCTCCCCGGGACCCAAACTAGTGAAAATAATCATCTACAAATGTTGTACTGTAGATCGGCTATTTGCACAACTTCTTAAACATTTGTTTTCTAATTAACAGAATATTATATGTATTTATCTATTTTTTTTAATCATTGAAGTTTGTTTTTATTTCATGAAGATATTTCCTTATTTTCTTTACATTATTTAATTTATATTATTACATTAAGGGACATTTGCTGGCGACCCATGCATAAAAACGTGTCTGCCACCCACAGATGGGTCCCGACCCACTGTTTGGGAAACATTGTCTTAGTGTATTATGCATAAGCTAGCCTATATGGGCTTAGTATGGTTCAGGGCAGGCAGAGCTCGTCAACAACACAGAATTGACTTTAATCAAAGGCTGGGTTTGTTTTGAGCAATTATTACGCTGTCGCTGATCAAGTCAAATAATCATATAGTCGTAGTGGACTTCAGGCTACTCTGCACATAATAGTGAAGCCTTTCAATCAAAAATCTGTTTGTCTTATTATGAACAACATTACAGGAGGAGAGCCTCTCAGTATCATAACAGCAGACTTTTAATCTGGAGCATCAGCTTCCCTATTGACAGATTTAAGGGATTGGGGTCATTGTGTTGGAGGATTAGTGTGCATTAGTGGACCCTCTCCGTGGCACATTCCCATTAATGTGGGACAAAACAGACAAGGTTGAGCTACAGCAGTGGTTCCCAAACAATGGGTCAGGACACATTTTTGGGTCACACAAAGCTTTTTTTTTTATGACTTGCCAGCATACTGTAAATATAGTGTATGTAAGAAACATATTATTTTGATAATAATAATATGATTCTTACATTTAAAATTCCACCACTGTTATACTTATATATATATTACATCACACCATAGACCCATATATTTTTTAATCCATAAATGTATTTTAAATGTGTAAGTAATAACATGTTTCATTGCAAATGTTAAGCGCTATAGATCTGCTATTTTCTCTATATTGAAATAGGGCTTAAGTGCTTAATAATTGTAGGTTTGCGTCCCGGGGAGACACCAAATTTGTCTTTTGGGTCTCAAGCTGAAAAGGTTTGGGAAACCCTGAGCTAGACATTCATCTAGAGAGTGAAATTCTGAAGGTAATTCATACAAAAACATTCTTTGTTAAAGAGGTGAACAGTGGTTTCCCTACTGCAACTCTCTCTCTCTCAAGTTGAATGTGAGATAAGATCAGAGCAGTGTTTAAGGTGGAGGGTAATGCAACTCATCAGTCATCATGCCTGCAATGGCAACTTGTTAAGACATTGAGTGCACTTGTTATTGTCATTGCATGAATCAGTGACAGTCCTTATGTGTCTTGAGATAACATCACCAGTTTCACAAAGAAAAGGGCAGGGATCTAACAGCAGAGTAACGTAGTGTGTGCAGGATCCAGTGAAACAGATGCGATTGAAGTGTGAATACATCTTATATTGAAGGGAATAAAGACAGTCACTGTTGGTCTGTCTAGGAAAGAAAAGAAAATAATAAAATAGACAAGGTCGCTCTGCGGAATGCATATCTACGCCAGGTTGGGTTGCCAAGCCAGGGCTGTTTGCGGGTTATAGTCTTCAGGACGTGAGGAGGGGAAATAGAATTTCTATGACATGCGGTGCAACTGTGGTGCCCATGAGCAGTGAAATCACTTTTGCCGACAATGCCAGATAGAGACCATATAATGCAATGAAAGGACTTTGTCTTGAATGCATGTCCCATCAATGTTGATAGCCTGCAGTAGCCTATGCTGGTAGCGTGGTCAATAAAAAGCAGAAGCTTTAATTACAAATGGTCCGTCAATTGTGTCTGCAAGAAACCACAGTAGCACTCAAGAGTCTGTGACCTAATGATCGGTTACACAGTTTTGCTGCAGGCTATGACATCTGTTGTGCCAGTTGTGTAATTTGGGTGTGCATACTGCATACCCCTGGGTCTGGACTAGATAATTCACTATTACAAAACATTACAACGCCATAGGTTTTAGAACTATGTAAACCTCAATCTTTCCAGCATTATACAGCATGTTAAATAATTAGCCCACAGTTGGCCTCATTTTTACTGTCTCTTGGTATTGTACCCTCAAAAGCAGACAATCCCAGCTCTTGCTGCCGTGCATCACAGCAGAACCACCATAGCCTCACAAACACTAAATATTAAGTCCATCATCATACAGATACATTTAAATTTTAAAAAGCTGGAAAGAAAACATCAATGGTAACAAAGAGTCAAATACTTTTTATAGAATGCACAACTGATTTGTGGTGTTGAAAAAAAGAATACCCAACCCAAATGACATCCGTTGACAACATACTGTAAAAGAAAATAAGATAATAAACTGATATGTCAACATGCAGCTCAAATCGGAAACTCAACAGTATCACCTAACATCATGGGAAAAACACTGACATTATTATTAACTATTAATTAGCTTCATTGACTTGACCGAAATGTGATGCCTGATCTTCATCAGCAAGGAAGGAGGCGGAAGATACCTGAATATTCCTATTGTTCTGTCAAGGGAAAAGGTAAATTTTAACGCATAATGGTCATAATTCATTTTACCAGGGAAGGTTTGCTGAGCATGCATGATCTTTTTTAGTTGTACCCTCCTTCACTTTCATATCCCATTTCATATTCACACCTGGGAGCAGTGGCATATAGTTACAGACTGTGCAGCCAGATCGGTCGGACCGGGGCCTGTGGAATGGGGGGCCTGTGCAGTGTGCACACCTGCAGTATGTTGGATGGAGAATGGTCCCTTTGCAAGTGATTCGGATTGCCACCTTGAAAGTACATTCAAAATGTTAATAACTCACATTAAAATACAATCACAGTCCTGTTCCCATTTGCTATATACAGTATAGGCCTACGGTGATGGGCAAGCTACTTGGAAAATATAGTGAGCTACACTACTAGTTACTCTTGATTAAATATAGCTCAACTACACTACAAGCTATCCCCAGAGAAATGTAGCAAGTTACACTACAAGCTACAGGACAAAATAGCTAGCTACATCAACACTACTTTTTCTTTCTTCTTTTTTCCACCAAACAAATGGGCATGCAGGCATAAAATGCTCGCAAAAAATGTTTATTATAAAACAGACTGAAACTGGAAACCTTCTGTCTGGCTTTAAATTAAATGTATATCCCTCACTATTGGGGACACTATTGTAATGACTGTTCTATTAATGTATTTATTCATCCCGACCGTGATGGCCCAGTTACTTGGAAAATTTAGTAAGCTACATTACTAGTTACTCTTGATTAAATATAGCTCAACTACACTACAAGCTATCCCCAGAGAAATGTAGCTAGTTTCCGTTACGCTACTTAGAAATGTAGTTAAGCTATGTAGCTAAGCTACTTGTAGCTAGCTACTGCCCATTACTGGGCCTACCCTAGAAAACATAAAACCACACAGTCATGGTTTTCATTTGTTTTGACTAAAAATAGAATTTTATGCATGGTGTGTTTTATGCAAGTAAGTAATAAGTACATTTACCTAAGTACACTCTTCTTAAGATTTGTTTTGGGCTTTTATGCCTTTATTGATAGGACAGTAGACTGACAGGAGAGATGACATGCGGCAAAGGTCGTCCAGATCGTGAATCAAACCGGCAACACCGTCAGGCATCAATGCCTATGTGGTATGCGTCTGGACCAGTAGGCCAGCGGGCGCCTCTTATAGTACACTTTTGAGGTACAGGTTTTACTTTACTGAAGTATTTCCAGCTTTCAATAATTCCACTACATCTCAGGGGCAAACATTTTACTTTTACTCCAATACAATTATTTGAAAACTTTAGTTACTAGTTACTTATTTGTTTTTGATTATTATTACAAAACATAATTTAACCATTTCAACCCTATACAAAATTTACACAATGTATTGTGAGCTTGTAGATCTGCTATTTTCAAAGGATTTTGTATACTTTTGAAAACTTGTGAAACGTGACTGCATCTATTAGTGCATATAGCTCGCAGTTGTGAGCCATTACACAGCGCATGTACAGCGCATGTAACGCGTTGTGACGCGTTGTGAGCTTGGAGATCGGCTTGTAAATCTACTGTAGACCCCCCCCCGAGAATAAGGATGCTGCGGTTCAAGTGGTTAAACGTCAAGTATACGGTTATTTTCAGTAAGTTCTGATGGAAACGGTTATTTCTCAGTGACATTCCGTATCTCAGGTGGAAAGATAAGCATATTTACATAGCGTAACATCATATATAAGAATCTAAAAGATAACAGTGTAATTCAGGGGTGTATGGATAAAAAGGCTATTTACAGCCAGGGGTGCCCTGAGTAAAAAAATAACCTGACCGAGAGTCTGTAAAGGGTTTAAACTGCCTGCACTGGGGAACACCATAATTATGCTGCGCCACTGCCTGGACCCGCTACAGTTTTATGTGACTATAGCTAGTGATTTTTAGTATTCAAATTATTCGACCTCAAAGTATTCGAATAGTCGAATACTCGACAGGACTGGCCAAACTGTCAAATATTAAGTACAAGAGGCGAACATTGTGAAAATAGCCGATCTACATGTAGATCTGCTATTTTCACAATATTTATCTGCAGAACCGAGTCACATTAAATGTAATACCTACAATTCCAAGTGCTTGTCAGGGTGGGGGTCCTCAGTTCAAATATGTTTATTTTGGGGGTCACAGCCTAAAAAGGTTTGAGAACCCCTGGTATAGAGCATTAACAAATTCATCCACCAGGGCCATTGACAACTCATTCTTATGACTTCCTATCTAGCCAAGTTTTATAAAGTATATATGTTTTAAATACATTTTTGAGCGGTGCAAACCGCTCCTATAGACCACTTTTTTACCAAAATTATGATGTCACTAATGATGATGACATGAGTTAGCTAGACCAATGAAACACTTCGATTCTGTTGATTTGTCCATGATGTCATAGGCACAGAGGCACCCGATTGGTTCACCCTGATTTAGAACGCGTTTAGGCCGCAGAAAATACGTCATAAAAAACTATGTCATAGGCACAGAGGCACCCGATTGGTTATTTAGGCCATTGAATTTGAATTTCAAAATTGTATTAGATAAATATCACTGATAAGCGATAAAATAACCACACTTTTAGACAGACTGTGGATAATTTCACAGGTTATAAATGACAGGCAGCTAATAGAAGTTTAAAATACAAATTAACAGACTTTGAAAAACTAAAATATTCATCTTCTGGCCTCTTCTCGCCTCTCTGGAGATCGACTCTCTGTAGCTCTACTTATTTTGGAAAAGATAAGTATCCACATGCTTCCCCTCTGCTCCAAGGCTCCACATGGTCACCTTGTCCTTTGGTTTCCTCTCCCAGTAACTACCACAGATATAAAGAGCTAGATGCCTCGTTCGCCTCTACAGTTAATTGGAGCGATGTGCAAAAGGTCTAGTCCGGACTTCCTGGAAAAACTAAGGGAACACTATCAGTCAAAGTACTATACCATCTATTGTGATGTAGACATGACATCATGTACATGATTTGAATATAATTGGTTTATATTGATGATGTATATTGTGAATGTTAACCTAGTGATTGTGAATGCTAACTTGTCGATGCTGATAAATGCTGACTTGGTGATTGTGAATACTAAACTGCTAGTGTTGTCTCTGGTTGACCTTGTCACATTTCCTGGGGCAATTTGCCCAGATCAGGCATGTCAGGCAGGTCATGCACGTCATGTGATTTTCAACTGTCCGCCACTAAGGGGCAGTGGTGATCTGCTGCCTTGTTAATGTTTGTATTTCAAATGGTCAGTGGTAAATACTAGACTACATACTTTCTGTCAATGATTATTGGGGCGGCATAGCTCAGGGGTAGAGAAACCGTTATTAGAGCACGAAGGGTTCCCAGTTCGAATCCGGGCTCCCCCTGAGTTAATGTCGAAGGGTCCTTGAGCAAGACTCTGAACCCCTAATTGCTCCCGGTGAGTAGGTTGGTGCCTTGCATGGTTTCCTCTGCCACCGGTGTATGAATGTATGGGTGAATGTAATGCACAATCTATGTAAAGCGCCTTGGATAAATGCACCATTTAGGTGTATGCATATTTTCTCAAGACAGCTCATTTGAATTGAGAAAAGGGAGAAAAAATAAAATAATAATAATGTGTTTGTTTCCTTAATTTATATATATATATATATATATATATATATATACTGCTCAAAGAAATGAAGTGAACACAATGTTCCCTTAATTTATTTGAATTTATTTGAGTATAGTATACTGTAGTAGTGCTCAAAGAATTAAGGAAACATTTTGTTCCTTTCATTTCTTTGAGCAGTAATATATTATATAGGCCTACATTTATTTCGTCAGGAAATTAAGTATTTTCCCAACCTAGCTGATTTGCCGCCCACAAGGAGCGTGTGAGAAATTAGGGGCTAAGAGTCTTGCTCACGAACACACATTGACATTGCTACCTTGGCCTGGAATCAAACCAGGGCCAACCAGAGGCTCTGGTTTCCCAGGCAGGCTCCCTATCCATTCAGCTATGCTACCCTATTTATTTCAGCTTAGTTTTTTATTTATTTAATATATCAAATAGCAAAACTAACTAAAATGTTTATAGTGTTATATGGGTGACTGACTACATTTTATTAAAAGGAGTTTTGATAAGACAGACTGATGCTCTGCAAATGTACTCAGAAGGATGTATGTGTGTGTTTTACAAATGACCATAGAGTTACCATGGCTTGGTGGTAGAATCAATGTGTTGTAATGTCTTGATCCTTGGGTAAGGCAGTTTGAATCCGGGAAGAAGATCATCATGTAAATTAGTTTTTCAATTTGAGTTTTGCCTATTATGTGTTCGTGGCAAAGACAGCCAATAAGCTATCGATTAATTGATCAATATAATGTTAGATAGATAGGTAGGCTAGAGTAAAGGATCTTATTAGGTGTGATGGTGTCTCAGGGGTAGAGAAACTGGCATAGTACACGGAGGTTTCTCGAAAGGTTTTCAGTTCGATTCTGGGCTACCCCAGAGATAGTGTTTAAGAATCCTTGTGCAAGACTCTGAAGTCTCAACTCCTAGTTGCTACCGGTGAGCAGGTTGGTGCCTTGCATGGTTTCCTGCCATCTGTGTGTGTGAATGCAATCTGGCAAGCCATCGTCAAGAAAAGGGACCGCCCACTCGTCCCTTTCATAGCCATCATTGACTCTTGTCTCGCGAGATTGGTGTGAATGTAATGCACAATCTATGTAAAGCGTAGATCGTCCATTTTCAAAAAGCCAAGGTATAAAATAGGATTAAAGTGGTTAATGTTAGTTTTGTAATATTATAATTTACTTCTGCAAAGTCCAACATTATGAATTGCTCAGCGGCAGCTCCGACTGATGTGTGCAGCAATAACAGCCTACAGTTAAAAGTCTTTAGCAACTCTATCATCAGAAGCTTAAAAAGGGGCTGCCATAGCTGAATGGTTAGGGAGCCCGCTTGGGGAACCAGAGCTCCTAGTTGTCCCTGGTTCAATTCCAGACCATGGTAGCAATGTTGATGTGTGTCCCTGTGTAAGACTCTTAACTGCTAATTGCTCACGTGCTCCTTGTGGGCAGCAAATCGGTTGGGCTGAAAATACTGAATTTCCCTCGTGCAAGGAGTAGGTAACTATTATTATTCAAATGTAGTTGACACTCTGATATAGGTAAGAGACCAGTTCTGATTGTGATTGAACATAAGAATATGAAAGAGTTTTGACATTTTTAGACAGAATATTTTCTTTAATCTTAAAGCTATACTGTGTAAGATGCTCAACTAGTGGTCATTAGCCCTATAGCAAACCGCGGTCGCGTCCGCGTCTTTCGGACGTTTTCCGTACCTTCACACCCCCGCGTCTGCCTCCACCTCGCCGAGAGCTATCTTTAGAGGGGTCCCTGGTTCCTGTGCGTTCAGGCATTCCGGAGAAACGGACTCCTTCACCCTGCCTGGTAGGCGAGATTACCTTTTGAGTATAGAGACACACGGGCGACTACACGCGTCCGCGTCTTTCGGACGTTTTTCGTACCTTCACACCCCCGCGTCTGCCTCCACCTCGCCGAGAGCTATCTTTAGAGGGGTCCCTGGTTCCTGTGCGTTCAGGCATTCCGGAGAAACGGACTCCTTCACCCTGCCTGGTAGGCGAGATTACCTTTTGAGTATAGAGACACACGGGCGACTACAAATATGGCGACCCCACTTCAAGATGCGCTGTGATTGGCCGGCAGTGTATAACCCTCGCTGTGATTGGCCGGTAGTGTGATGACGTAATTTTGCCGGGAAATCCCGCCCCTGTCACGGCTAAGTAGAAAACATACAAAGAGAAGGCTTCAGAAGCTGAAAATAACGGAGTGGGGGTTCTAAAACTTTAGCGATTTAACAGTTAGGACAATTTTAAGATTTGTTTTATAAAAAAAGTTACATGGTATAACTTTAATTAAAACATAATTTAGCTAAATTGCATGACTGTGGTGGGGAAAGAACAAACCAATCTGTTTCTGATTAACATTTGTATTTACTTTCCATAACATGCCATGGATAAATACATTTCTTGTATGAGACATTATATATCCTGCTGATGTTTGCTGACTCCTAAGTGCCACCCCATGGCTGTATTTGAAACTACATTGCAAGACATAAGTGTGTGAAGGCAGTAGACCGTGTGAAGTAAGTGAGATGAAAAAACCTGAGTGAAATGTGACAAAGTCAACCAGAGACAACGGTAGCTATTGATTGATCATGGCCACACACACACACACACACACACACACACACACACACACACACACACACACACACACACACACACACACACACACACACACACACACACACACACACACACACACACACACACACACACACACACACACACACACACACACACACACACACACACACACACACACACACACACACACACACACACAATTTATATGTGCTGTGTGTAATAATAAAGATATTATTTAATATCTTCAATTTAAAAGGGAAAAGCATTTATGATTACTTAAAGAAAAGGCTTGAAAATCGAAGTCCACAATATATCATACTCCCTAAATATTTTTGCACCGCTCACTTCGCACGGGTGCGATTTTTTTAAAGAATATTCAACTTTGGTGAACAACGTCGAATAGTGACTTTGATATTCGAATATTTGGTGAATGCCCTAATAGCTACCAACAGCTGCCCTAAAACAGTTACTGGTGGTGCGTTATGGGCATTGACACTTGAAGATTAATGTCAGAGATTTACTGAACTGAACTGCTATGCAAATTCCAACCAGCAACCAACCTGGCCTAAGCTGAGCCTCCAGGCCTCCTTCACTGCAGTGATCAATATGACACATTAGACAATTTACAATTTAGACATTTAGCAGACGCTCTTAATCCAGAGCGATTTACAATAAGTAAGGACAGCCCATGGTAATACGTCAATACATCAACATTATCAAGCATCAAGAGAGGTTCATGCAGTCAGTGGACAGCAGGGACGTGCTGGGCCCCTAATTCAGCCCGGGAAAAAGAGTTGTAGAGGCCCTCATTGCACGCTATAGAGAAAGATCTCTCTCTATAGCGCTGCTGCTACTCAAAGATTTGCCATTTCAGATCATGACAAGTGACAAGCCAATGGGCCAATTACATGAGTTATATTTCGTCGTTGTCGGGTGGAAACCTTGTATGTCCAAAACCGTTTGTTTTGTATTTATCATTTTAAAAATTAGTTTTAAATTATTAGTGAAATAAGTGACACAACGTGACACAATGCGAGGCGTTGTGTGCTTGTAGAACTGCTGTTTTCACTACTTTTGTGCAAACAGTTAAATTTTTTCCCTATGGCCGGCCTGGACCGGCCGGGAATGAACCGGCCGTTCGGGAGTTGTCCCGCTTTTCCCAATGGCCAGCATGTCCCTGGGGGACAGCATATCTCCAACAGGCCAGGTGTCCGGTCTGTTCGCCTCATTCCGACCACTGACTTTGTATGTAATCACGCTGCACAGAAAGATATCTGTGCCTCCTGTATGAACACATCTTTAGTCACAACAAAACAGTTTTGTTTCTGATGGTGAGGTTTATGAAGACTGCTGTCCATTTTAGTAGGGCAGGAGAGAGGGGTCTACCAGCACCCCAATGACATGTTTTCGAAACCTGTTTTTTTTGGACCGTTATGATGTCTAGTTATGATTTCTGCTTGTTGCCGTCGCCAACTAATACCCCATGGGGTTCATTTTTAACCTTTTCTCACAACTATTCCCAATCTGAACCATACAATGGTCATAACAGAAAATGCCATAACTCTTGATGTAAACAACCTACAGGGACAAATGAACACACTTTTCTATATGATTTTGACCCAGGGAATTCATTAAAGTGGTTATTTTTAACATTTAAGCACATCTTGACCCTATTTCAGGACAGAAACGGCGAAAAATAACCCAAAAATGATCAAAACACGTCTATACTTCTCTTTGTACAGATAAATTAAGGTGTATTATTTTTATACCACAGGTTTTTTAGGACCCTTATGATGTCTAGTTATGATTTCTGCTTGTTGCCGTGGTCAACTAATTTCCCATGGGGTTAATTTTTAACCTTTTCTCACAACTATCACCAATCTCAACCATACAATGGACATAACAGAAAATGCCATCACTCTTGATGTAAACAACCTACAGGGACAAATGAACACACTTTTCTATATGATTTTGACACAAGGAATTCATTTCCGGTATCATTTTTAACATTAAAGCACATCTTGACCCTATTTCAGGACAGAAACAGCGAAAAACGACCAGAAATGTTCAAAACACATTATATTTCTCTTTGTACAAATACATTAACGTGTATTCTTTTTATACCACATGTTTTTTAGGACCCTTATGGTGTCTAGTTATGATTTCTTCTTGTTGCCGTGGTCAACTAATGTCCCATGGGGTTCATTTTTAACCTTTTTACATCTATCCCCAATCTGGACCATACAATGGACATAACAAAATGCCTTAACTCTTGAAGTAAACAACCTACAGGGACAAATGAACACATTTTTCTATATGATTTTGACACAAGGAAATTATTTACGTCATCATTTTTAACATTCAAGCACATCTTGACCCTATTTCAGGGCAGAAACAGCGTAAAACGACCAGAAAATGTTCAAAAACATCTATATTTCTCTTTGTACATATAAATATTAAGATGTATTCTTTTTATACCACTTGTTTTTTGAACCCTAATGGTGTCTAGACAATATTGCTTCTTGTTGCCGTGGTCAATCAACGTGGCTTGGGGTTCATTTTAACCCTTTCTTACACCTATCCCCAAAACAAAACATAAGATGGAGATAATAGAAAATACCATAACTCTTGAAGTAAACAACATACAAACAAATCAACACATTTTCCCACATAATTTGCACCCAAGGAACTCATTAACGTGGTTATTATTAAGATTCAAGCACATTTTGACACTACTTCATGGCAGAAACTGCAAAAGATTTGCAGAAAATATTCAAATCACATCTTTATCTCTATATCTATATTCTCTTTGTACAACATTTCTAAGGTCACACGTCATGTTTCTTAGTACCCTAATGGTGTCTAGTGTCAAGATTTAGTAGTGTTGCCCAACTCATGTCCCATGGGGTTCATGTTTTTTCCCCAGATATGTTTTTGGGCTTTTATGCCTTTATTGACAGGACAGTAGACTGACAGGAAACAGGGAGAGAGAGTGACACGCAGCAAATCTGGACGGGCTCGGGGATCGAAACAGCGACCCACCGCAGGCTACACAAAGCCTACTGTATGTGGGATGCGCACCCGGGCCATTTTGAATCGATGTCCGTAAGTTATCAAAGAACAATTTCACTGGTCAGTGTCTTCCATCTCATCAAACTCCACCTCATCCTCTTCCGATATCATCATCATTATCATCACTGAGGACAGCCAACAGGTCAATGAGAGATTGGGGAAGAATTGGCCCACAAGACCAGACAGGCTCCAAAGTCCATCCTTCCGTCTTCTGCCACCCCTGACCTTCGTCATAGGTTTAGGCCCCCACAAGATTGGCTCAGCTGCTGGCTTGTAACAGGCCACTCACTCTATAGTTCACCCGCTGGATGTGGGGGATGAGCATATTGGCAGAGGGGCAGGCAGGCAAAATGCACTCTAGACCTGCTGCAGAGGGTCTCGTCTTCACCCACCAGTTCATTCAGCATCTTGCTCCTAGCCTGGTCGACTGATGTCTCGCGTGCTTGATTTTACATCACACACGTGAAGGCTTCCAGCTGTTCCTGCACTTCCGGCTTCAACTTACACTCATTGCCCAGCCGGCTGTAGAATGATTGTTTCGATTATTGCTAAATATGGTCTCTCAAAATGTTGCATTATACATAATGCAACATTTTGAGAGAAATGCTTGGCGATGAGTGTAAGTTGAAGCCGGAAGTGCAGGAGCAGCTGGAAGCCTTCGCGTGTGTGATGTAAAATCAAGCACGTGATACATCAGTGAACTATGGTAGGAGCAAGATGCTGAATAAACTGGTGGGAGAAGACGAGACCCTCTTCAGCAGGTCTAGAGTGCATTTTGCCCACCTGCCCCTCTGCCAATATGCTCATCCCCCACATCCGGCGGGTGAACTATAGAGTGAGTGGCCTGTTACAAGCCAGCAGCTGAGCCAATCTTGTGGGGGCCTAAACCTATGACGAAGGTCAGGGGTGGCAGAAGACGGAAGGATGGACTTTGAAGCCTTTCTGGTCTTGTGGGCCAATTCTTCCCCAATCTCTCATTGACCTGTTGGCTGTCCTCAGTGATGATAATGATGATGATATCGGAAGAGGATAACGTGGAGTTTGATGAGATGGAAGACACTGACCAGTGAAATTGTTCTTTGATAACTTACGGACATCGATTCAAAATGGTCTGGGCCGCATCCCACATACAGTAGGCTTTGTGTAGCCTGCGGTGGGTCGCTGTTTCGATCCCCGAGCCCGTCCAGATTTGCTGCGTGTCACTCTCTCTCCCTGTTTCCTGTCAGTCTACTGTCCTGTCAATAAAGGCATAAAAGCCCAAAAACATATCTGGGGAAAAAACATGAACCCCATGGGACATGAGTTGGGCAACACTACTAAATCTTGACACTAGACACCATTAGGGTACTAAGAAACATGACGTGTGACCTTAGAAATGTTGTACAAAGAGAATATAGATATAGAGATAAAGATGTGATTTGAATATTTTCTTTAAATCTTTTGCAGTTTCTGCCATGAAGTAGTGTCAAAATGTGCTTGAATCTTAATAATAACCACGTTAATGAGTTCCTTGGGTGCACATTATGTGGGAAAATGTGTTGATTTGTCTCTGTATGTTGTTTACTTCAAGAGTTATGGTATTTTCTATTATCTCCATCTTATGTTTTGTTTTGGGGATAGGTGTAAGAAAGGGTTAAAATGAACCCCAAGCCACGTTGATTGACCACGGCAACAAGAAGCAATATTGTCTAGACACCATTAGGGTTCAAAAAACAAGTGGTATAAAAAGAATACACCTTAATATTTATATGTACAAAGAGAAATATAGATGTTTTTGAACATTTTCTGGTCGTTTTATGCTGTTTCTGCCCTGAAATAGGGTCAAGATGTGCTTGAATGTTAAAAATGATGACGTAAATAAATTCCTTGTGTCAAAATCATATAGAAAAATGTGTTCATTTGTCCCTGTAGGTTGTTTACTTCAAGAGTTAAGGCATTTTGTTATGTCCATTGTATGGTCCAGATTGGGGATAGATGTAAAAAGGTTAAAAATGAACCCCATGGGACATTAGTTGACCACGGCAACAAGAAGAAATCATAACTAGACACCATAAGGGTCCTAAAAAACATGTGGTATAAAAAGAATACACGTTAATGTATTTGTACAAAGAGAAATATAGATGTGTTTTGAACATTTCTGGTCGTTTTTTGTTGTTTCTGTCCTGAAATAGGGTCAAGATGTGCTTTAATGTTAAAAATTATGCCGGAAATGAATTCCTTGTGTCAAAATCATATAGAAAAGTGTGTTCATTTGTCCCTGTAGGTTGTTTACATCAAGAGTGATGGCATTTTCTGTTATGTCCATTGTATGGTTGAGATTGGGGATAGTTGTGAGAAAAGGTTAAAAATTAACCCCATGGGACATTAGTTGACCACGGCAACAAGCAGAAATCATAACTAGACATCATAAGGGTCCTAAAAAACCTGTGGTATAAAAAGAATACACCTTAATTTATCTGTACAAAGAGAAGTATAGATGTGTTTTGAACAATTTTGGGTTATTTTTCGCAGTTTCTGTCCTGAAATAGGGTCAAGATGTGCTTAAATGTTAAAAATAACCACTTTAATGAATTCCCTGGGTCAAAATCATATAGAAAGGTGTGTTCATTTGTCCCTGTAGGTTGTTTACATCAAGCGTTATGGCATTTTCTGTTATGACCATTGTATGGTTCAGATTGGGAATAGTTGTGAGAAAAGGTTAAAAATGAACCCCATGGGGTATTAGTTGGCGACGGCAACAAGCAGAAATCATAACTAGACATCATAACGGTCCAAAAAAAACAGGTTTCGAAAACATGTCATTGGGGTGCTGGTAGACCCCTCTCTCCTGCCCTACTATTTAGAGGTAAGCCCACCTTCTCGTGTTGCCTACGGTCCTCTCAGGACAGTCCACAGTTGTTTGACATCCCATAGTATTTTCGTGATATTTTGCCATTTCAATATTTCTACCACACAGCCTGTTAATCTGGTTGAACCATATTGATGTAATAGTCCTTTATTAAATTTCCCTGTGCCTTTTCATAATGTGCAATAAAAAGAATTTTTTTAAATAATTATAAATACTTGGTCAGTACTTGGTCAAATACTGTCACCAGGATGGATACTATCCTGGTCTGGTTACAGTATTTTTATTTGTGTCAAAATACTTTTTTATATATTTTCGCCTATCTCTGCGACTGACACACCTGTATCAGTCTCAGCGTGAAAAAGACCTGAATCAGTCAATTTAGGCTACCAAATTAACCCATCCCACTGTTGAGCACTATTGTTTCCTTTGTATTAAAGAGATATTGACAACGCTTCAATAAAAATAGAATCGAATAATTGTGTAATTCATTTCCGATGATTCCACAAAATGTCCCAGCCAAATGATAACTTTCTTCAGAGTCCTCTTCCAGCCATCCAGTATAAAGTAGGTACCGGTCCTGCATGCTTCCAAAGAATGGTAATCCTCTGTTTGTTTTATTAGCCCATCTCTTTTCTCTTTGCTCTTATTTGGAGATAGAGCTTCATGGAGACAGCCATGGCACAAAGCTCCAGAAGTGTGATGCCTATGGCCACGTATTTAACAAAGTTAAAGTTATATGCAATCTTTCCTTGTATCGATTGACTGCAGCCATTTACCTGTGGTGTAGCCCTGTATGTGTCTTGAGTGTCTTCGGTTTCATTACAGTAAATCATTAATTGTTTGCAATACTCATCACATTTTGATAAATTGTCACTGTTATTTGTACAATCTTCAGGACAAGTCTCGTCATCAAATAAATCATCACACCCTAAATCGTAGTCTGGAAACCAAAATTCAGTTTCATCTCCATTATGCTCACACTTATCGAGTGGACAAGTTGCTACCAATTCATTCCATGAACCCGAAACGGGTTCGCCGCAACAAAACTCTGGGAAATGTTCTTCTTCAGTTGCATTAGACTCATTTCGAGTATAGTTGTAAAATGCTGTGCGATTGAAGTCCGTGTAGTTCCTGAATCCACAACACTCTAGGTCTTTCATAACAAGGTTCCACGTTTTGGTAAAGTGTGATTTATTTTCATTGAAAACATACATATCTTGGCCTACCAGTCTTTTCAATACTATGTCGTTTAAGTCGCGAAGTAACCCGGTGTCGTCTTTTGGTTTGTACAACTCTATGGCCACTATTCCGCCTACCTGGACTACGAACAGCACCGACACCATGGCACTGAATATGAGAAGCGTAAAACGGCATTCTTTGATAGCTCCAAAACAGCCCAGGAAACCAATAATGAGCAGGACCGCACCCAAAACCAGCAGCAAGTAGCTCAAATCCAGGAGGTGATCATATTCCTTGTGAGTCTTTCCTGCAATGTCTCTGATGTATCCATTGACACTGTCACCGTCCACCTTCATCCAGATACCAAGACCTAGGCTGGTAGTGCCTGCCAAAAGGACAATGGCAATAATGCTAAACACAAGGTACTTGTGGATGAATTCATTGAATGTCATCTTGCTGAAGCTTGCTGTAAAGACTTTCAAATTTGATATCTAAATATTGAATGGATAATAACATTCAGTGAACCTTATAAATGTAATCTATGGTGTAGTGTGACATCATCGGCATGGTTGGGGGTGCGATTTATTCATGTCATGTTGCCATGGTGATTAGTTTAGTTGGTTGATAAGCTGGTGATTTTCTTGGCATTTTCTGCCATGTTTAGTACAACCCTTGTAGTATTTATTGCCTGGCTCCAGCCAATAGACCCGCCCACTCTCTGAGTGAACTGCTTCTCTTGGTCTGTAAGTGGCATATGACGCGCCTCTTTCTGTCGGTGTCTTGGCGCACCGACCAATGAAATAAATGCAAGACGGAGGAGGGGTGGGTCTAACTTTTGAAAATCAACAGAAACAGTGGAGGGAGGGGTGGCTCACCAGAGCTATTAATTGCTCCCTTTGAAGGGGTTTTGAACTGCAGTCATTGATTGAGCCATACAAGTGTAAATAGCTTGTTACCCCTCCCACCAGATCTCTTGTGATTGGGAATTTCACATTTTAAATCCCCTCCCCTTTTAAATCAAATAGAATAGGGACAACTTCAGACTCAAGCTCCAGCGCAGAGTCTGAAATCAGGCTACTTGTAGTAGGCTAAACTTAGCACAAAAAAAAGTGGTCTTTGAACTCTATGGCGAATGTAGGACTGACATGACTGACAAAAATAGATATATTAAAGAGAGACAACAATGCCCTGGCATGAACCTATAGTTTCAGTTTCACAAGCTGATTTGCATAGTATTTGTGAACATTGCAGCGTCTCTTTAAAACATCTCTTTGCTTGTTTAGTAATTACACACAGTATACGCAACCTGTTGCATTATTCTGTTTGTATTCTGTCATTTCACTCAAAATTCGGGTGCGTACTGAGGATTAATGAAACAGAGGACAATATGCAATTCTCCTTTCAGTAATCCTCAGTGTGCACCAGCTGGCCTGTTTACAATGCCGGCTCTAATCTATGCTATTACTATACATAAAGGAGTCAGGAGTGAAAAACATGGGGCACAATTGCGAATCCGACTGAAAACTATTTGGAATTCGAGAAATGTAACCAAACAATATTTATGAGCTTGAAGCACAGCTTGATTTTTTATTTGACAACCTATTGCTCATGAAACATAATGCCTTTGTTTCTTCTTCCACAAGCCTCAGCTTCTCTAAGAAGCAACTTCTCCCCATGTGCAAATCTTCCCACCACCAGAACAGCGATATAATATTCAGGATGTTAGAATGTGTGGCAAGCGTGAAAAACTGACACATTTCCAGTTGTGAGCTGTGCTTGACACCAGCAATTACAATTTGTGATGTGCCGAAGATACAGAACTTGTAGGATCTGAAAACACCCTTCTTAGGACAATAGGATACTAATGAACACATCTCAGTTCCGACAGATTCAGAGCTCTGAACCTGATGCTCAAGTTAAAACGTGTCCAGAAAGACACATGGACCGGAGGTGGAGGGCTGGGGGTGGGGCAGACCAAACGGGCCAACAATCCTGTCATCCACATTCTATTGCAGTGGTTCTCAACCTTTTCAGGCCACGACCCCCAAAATAATCATATTTTAACTGGGGACCCCCCCCACCACCCTGACCAGCACAACAAGAGTTGAGGCATTACATGTTGTATAACACAATTCTATTGTGAAAATAGCAGATCTACATGCTCACAACGCCTCGCGTTGCGAGGTGTTGTGAGCATGTAGATCGTCTATTTTCACAATTTCTGCCTCTAATATTTGACAATTTGGACAAGGTTTAATTTGTCATTTTGGATAAAAAGTCCTACATTGTCACTTAAAAAATGTGCAGATACCCTCTACAGACTTAAACTTTATGTTGGTTTGTTTACTGTTGAGTGAGAAAACAATGTTGCACATTAGGTTAATCGTCTGGGGACCCCCCAACATAATTTAACCCACAGGTAGAGAACCACTGTTCTATTGGGTAGTGCCCCCAGAGGCAAATCAAAGGAAAACAACAGCAGAGGGCACTGTGTTATTTGCAGATGGGTTGAGATTGCTAATGGACAGACATACTGTCACCAGTCAAACAAGCTGTAATGACTTATTTTTAGTGTGAAGACCCTTCACCTTTTTGTAACAGTCTCGGTCTCTCTACTCATATACCCACAGTGGAAATCCATACAAAGGGATGTGCTATACAGTATATATCATGGTTACAAGAGGAGCATTGTAAAAATACGAGATTATTGATCTTTCCTGACACTATCCTTGGTAAAAAAAATCACACCCAATGTGAAGTGAGCGGTGGTCGTGCTTGCATAACGTCTTCAGACTAGGATTTGAGTCTAGGATGTACAGGCTATGCTACACACACACACATTTTGCTATGGCAAAACGCTGAGGAAAAAGGCTACAGACATACGACATATGACATCACTAGACAAACATGATGCTACGTACACACATTTTGCTATGGCAAAACGCTGAGGAAAAAGGCTACAGACACACGCACAGCCACGTATAGGAGCGGTCTACCACCGCTCAAAAAAAACAAAACAAAAAAAAATCACGTTTGAAGTATGAGTGGTGGTGGATCATGTGAGCATTTCATTTAGAAGTTACGTTTCCTAACTAATCAATGTGGGTATCCATCTGTCACTAGTGCTTTTGTGCTTTTATACCGAAGAGTTTTACTGAGACCAGGCTTGTATTGCCTGGATCCAGAGTGCTTATAAGCAATATACACAATGGCCATGAATCGACATGGGAGCTCTCTGTACTGTATCTCTTCTTTGGAGTCGACTGACCGTCAGCCATAGTTCACCACTGTTATAAAAACGCAGTGCTTCTCATTGAGCGTGTGTCATCATAAATTGCTTATATTCAAGTAATTTAGAGTGATCGTTACAGCATCCCTATTTGATTCTGGGCATGTCATAATAGACACTAGGCGAATATTGGCGGTCTACATCTACAAGCTCACAACAAGGTGTGTCCAGAAACAGTGTGAGCTTGTAGATCGGCTGTTTTCCTGCAAAAGCATTTAGTGTATGGGTTTTCAACTTTTTTTTTTCTCATAAAAATATATTAACGTCAGAAAATACACATTAACATAAATTCAACATATTAGCAAAATATATATATATTCAAACAAACAAACAAAAACATTTATGTTGCACAAGACTGATGAAAGTGCTGACATTACTTGGAGGGAACCCATAGGCATTTAAAATTAAAAACCTGTGGAATCCCAAGCTGGCAGGCCGGCCATTAGGAAAAAATCAAATCTCGGTTCGAAGTGAAGCGGTGAATCTTAGTATAGAATTGTCTGGAGAGCCGGTATGACAGCCGGTATAATAGGTTTAAAAAAAATATCGTTTGTGGCCTACTATATTTGCCCGACATCCTTCTGGTGGTGTCGTACAACTGTTTCATTTTTCTGTTTCTTGCTGCTTCCTCTGTGTACAAGACAGATAAAACCTGAAGGCCAAATTATCATGTGAAGCTTGACCAATCCTCAAAGTATCCATTCATCTGACCGGGAGGGACACCGCACACATATTCTGGACGTACAGGACAGATAAAGCCTATTCATTCTGAACTGAAATGACCATATATGGACATGGGACACACATTTTGCTTTTTGAAAAAGCCTATTCATTCTGGACTGATATTCTGCACGTACGGGACAGAAAAAACCTGTTCATTCTGGCCTGGAGTGACCATATATGGACATGAGGTGACATACATTGTGTTTTTGAAAAACCCTGTTCATTCTGGACTGAGATCACCATATATGGTAATTAAACGGACATTCTGTTTTTGAAAAAGCCTGTTCATTCTGGACTAAAATAACCATATATGGGCGTGGGACACACAAAGCCACTCATAGGAAGCGGCTTTCACCGCTTCAAAAAATCTAAATAAAATGTCGGCCTTCGTTCCATTTTGGGGGCTGGGCGGCCAACAAAGTAAATCGTCACTGTCAACCTCGTATCTCCAAGTTTCAAATATACATTTTTTCGCAAAGCAAAGCACTGCTTCATCATACAAGGCTGTTGCACAAAAGTAGTGAAAACAGCAGATCTAAAAGCACACAACACCTCGCGGTGCGAGGCGTTGTGTGCTTGTAGATCGGCTGTTTTCACTAGTTTAAATCATTTTTAAAATGATAAATACAAAACAAACGGTTTTGGACATACAAGGTTTTCACCCGACAACGACAAAATATAACTCATGTACAGTAATTGGCCCACTGGCTTGTCACTTGTCATGATCTGAAATGGCAAATCTTTGAGTAGCAGCAGCGCTATAGAGAGAGATCTCTCTCTAAGGCCCGCAATGAGGGCCTCTCCAACTCTTTTTCCCGGGCTGAATCAGGGGCCCAGCACGTCCCTGCACGCACACACAAATGTATACAATATAGAGGGATCCCAGATTGTATCTCTCTCTAGGCCAGTCAATCTGAGGTTTGAACCAAAATAAATTGCAATAGTAATGGTTCAAGGTTTTTCATGATTCTTAGGGTCATCCAAAAAAACATGTTAAAAGAATATAATGTGAAACATTTAACATGTTTTTTTATGTTTAACTTATACTGGCCCTGAATAAAGACCCCTGGTGAAGAGGGAAATAAGTAGTAGTAGTGGTTAACTGCGATAACAATCCAATTAAATAAATGCACTCGAGTGTCATGATTAAATTCCTCCATATCCTGCAAAATTCTCTATTAGGGCCTCCTTCCTTCCAATCAGGGCATATTTACTCTATGCTACTACTGCTACACTATTTCTATAGCCCACTTGTTACAGGAACATAACGGTTCATTTCTCTCTGGCTTCGTTTTGTGAGTGAAGTGTGCCATAAAATTGGAACCAGAAGCAATATTCTTCAGTATGTTTCCAGAAAATAGAATAATATGACTGCAAAGCGAGCTAAAAGTTCCCTGGCAATGCAAGTATGCAACATTAAAGGTATTTGTACTGGAATGCCAGCATTCATCCTGAAGTCTGCAGGCATCACTCAAGCACTGCACTTACTCTTTTCCACCTCATTTCGGATATCCAGGAGAGAGAGAGGGGGGGAGTGTATGTGTGTGCGACCATGCGTGCACATGCTCGCGTGCATGTGTGTGTTCTGTATATATTTCTCAATAAGTGTGTCTCAGTGTGTGACAGTGAATGCCTGTAACTGTGTGGGCTGAGGTGGAAAGCGTGGAGAGTGAACTGGCCTGTCAGAGGCAGGAGGAATATGGGAAATGAATGAAGGAGTGTTGGGTCGGTGGCGCGAGGTACTGTTAAGCATCGCTTAAGTCCAAGAGATGCTTGAGTTTTGTCTCTTCTTCACGGCTGCCGAACATTTTGGACAAATTTCCGGCAGCAGCCAAGACCCTTTGTTTGTAAATCTGCCCCTGGCTCACATATTGCAAACAGAGCCTGTGTTTGCTATCCACTTGACAACCATTATTTCTCTCTCTCTCTCTCTCTCTCTCTCTCTCTCTCTCTCTCTCTCTGTGTCTCCCTGGCCCTTCACCCACCTGCTTTCTTCCTTGCAGCATCAGCTGCCCTGTCAAAGTTACAGTCTTGAACAAGGTATCTCCACCTCCACTCGCCCACCATCAATCTCACCGAATGCCACAGTTAACTTAAGAGTAGTTATCTTTGCTATTGATATTTGTTCTCATAACGTTTTTTTGCCCCCCTTGACATTGAGGTTTTATTTCACTTGTCTCAAAATAATTCTCACAATGGGAACAACGCCTCTGGAGATGACAAACAAAAGCAACTCCTATAATCTCCCGTCAAATGGTTGACGGGTCTGTCAATCAAGGTCACGCAGTTGGGACCACCCACGAGTATAAAGCACCTTGACAGACGTAGAATTTCCTCTTTTATGCTCTTCTGCTCGAGAGACAACAGCGAAAGCTCCAACTCCATCCTTCATTCAAAATTACTTGTTAACTGTTCCTAGAAATCTACAAAACTTGAAGCAGCGACTGGACCCAGTCACCCAAGAGTGTTTTAGTTTTCAGTTAATCTAATCTCCTGTCTTTTTATTGTTTTTCTTCGCTTTGTTCCATGGTGAGACCGCCTAAGCGCGCCAAGTTCACTGCGGCCTGCTAGCCCAAGTTAGCTTAGCCGGGAGCGTTTCGCTGTTTCTATGTGTCATCTTTTTGACACCCAAACCTAACTCTCACCCTAACCTTAACCTCTGTGGGGTTAGTCGTTAACCCTCCCGACGCTTCGTTGTCGAAATGATGGTCGTTCGAAAGAGCGAGATTTCCCCAGCTTAGCCTGCTAAGTTCGTGGGTACTCACCATGCTCCAAGACGACCCTTATCAGCGGTGCATCGCGTGCCTCGGCCTGGAGCACGCCCAGGATGCGGTGTTCAGACCTCCAGCATTCGACTGTCCCATCTGCTCCAGGTGGCGGGAAGACCATCTCCGCCATTGCCTCGAGGTGAGCCGTTCCCTTGCTGGTTTGGACAATGGCGTCCGCCTTGGGTTCCTGTCTCCGGCCGAGGGGCCACGGCCCCGGCTCGTCCAACGCAGTACTCCCACCTCGGCCCTCCCAGCTACCGCGTCCGGTGGTGCGAGAGGGCCAGGGAACATCCACCACGACACAGCTCGCGACGCGTCCATGTTCGAGTTAGGTGCTTGCCCCCCCACCCCGAAACCCAGCTCCAGCCAGGCTCCGCGCTCGGTTTCGCACTCTCCATGCTCGCCGCTATATTCCCCCCAAGCACCCCAGGAGCGTGGCGGGGAGGAGGCGGTGAGCGACGCCGACGCACAACGGCAACCCTTGGATGTCGTCATGGCAAGCCCCCCTCACTTCGTCGTGGAACCGATGGAGGATACCGGGACCGATGATGGGGGACACCCTCCCGTCGACGGACCACTGAGATACACTAGAGCTAAACTGGCTAGTTGCGTTACCACACACGGGAGCTTGTGCAACGATCTGGCATCACAGGGAGAGCAGACCAAACATTTATAGACTCCCGGTGATGAGCTGATGGCAGGCAGGTGAGGGAACTGGAAACAGGTGTGCCTGCTGGAAGCTGGAGCCAAGCCACGCCCCAAAACACACACCCACTCACAAAGACACACACACACACACACACACACACACACACACACACACACACACACACACACACACACACACACACACACACACACACACACACACACGCACACACACACTGACAGAAACTGGGACAAATTCTTACTTCTTGAAAGTTGCTTTTCACTGTGAATTTAAAGAAGGATGAAAAGATTTTGCTGATTGACATTTGACTTTCAAATGTGACCTGTGTTCTTTGATGATGGCGAGGGCCACTATATTTCCACCTTCACTCCAGAGGGCCACATTGCATATTGCTACGTCCTACTTTGTCATTCTAGTAGTATCTCATCACAAAAGAATAAAAAATAGTGCGATGTGTTTTGAGCTTGTAGATCGGCTATTTTTGCTTCTTTTGAATTGGAATCCTGAATTATTTTTTGTTATTTTTTAATTGGAATCCTGAAATGCATTTAGTTATATACTCATGTTAACTTTATGTATCTAAATACAAATACATTGGACATAAAAAAAAATCAAACCTCGGTTTGAAGTGAAGAGGTGAACTTTTATTCTATGTGTTCTAGAGCTATGAACTCTGTGATCTATACATCTATACAGTTATAGACTCTGTGATCTATTCATTCTTTATATATTCTGAATTCTGCATTCTTTATATATTCTGAATGAATATATAAAGAATGGAGGGCCGAATTATCATGTGAACCGGGAGGGACACTACACACATACGTATTCTGGACGTACAGGACAGATAAAACCTGTTCATTCTGAACTGAAATGGCCATATATGGACATGGGACACACATTTTGCTTTTTGAAAAAGCCTATTCATTCTGGACTGATATTCTGGACGTACGGGACAGAAAAAACCTGTTCATTCTGGACTGGAGTGACCATATATGGGCGTGGGACACACAAAGCCACTCATTGGAAGCGGTTTTCACCGCTTCAAAAAGAAAAAAAAAACATTCATATACTAATACCCATATACTAATATAGACTAACGGAATTAATGTTTGGAATTGTAACAGCTGAAATATAATAATATATCAGTATTCCGGTATTAACCTGAGGGCCGCATGAAGTGAAGGTGGGGGCCGCATGTGGCCCCCGGGCTGGCAGTTGCCCATGTATGCTCTAGAGGAGCGGATTAAAATCTCCCAGCTGAATACAACCGGGAGATTCTATTGGTTCACAAATATGCGCACCCGTCCCCAGTCCCACCCCCCTCCGCTCCCATCCTGTCCAAGGAAGGTTAGGCAGGAAGGGACGCATGGGCGTGGTCAGTTACCATGGGGCCATACGCCATCGTCGCCATGACACTTTGGGTGGCGGAAGTGGCAACGGAAGCTCGATGAATAACATTGCGTCTATGAGCTTCAGCTGGGACAGCTCATGAACAAAAAATAATTCTAAACGATTGAGACCTTTGTTGTATAATCGCTCCAGGAATATAAAAGAAGACATATAACAGGTATTTTTACAATCACTTGCTTTTCGATGTGCACGGTACATAATGTTATTGAGGCAGCTAAACAGCGGCGGCGGCCGTTTCTGTCTCGGAGCTATCGCGAGATTTGGATTCCAGACAGGGAATGGTGGAGAGTCTCGCGATACTATCTAGCTCAGAAACGTAAATTGTGCTCTTTAGATGCCTCTATAATGTTATACAGTGTACTCACCGAAAAGCAACACAGCACAAAACAATGTGTGACATGTTGTCTTTTATATTCCTGAGCTGAGTGTTTTATAAAGGTCTCTATCGTTCAGAATTATTTTTTGTTCATGAGCTGTCCCAGCCGAAGCTCATAGACGCAATGTTATTCACCAAACTTCCGGTGGTAGTTTTGCCACCGAGAGTGGCGCAGTGGACGCCAAAAACACGTCGGTGTCCCTTCTTGCTGATACTTTCTTTGATCCTGTCCTATGCCCCGACATCAGTTGGAGCGACGCCCCCTACACTCTGGTTGGTTAGCGTTAACTCCCACTCCCGCTCTTTCTTTAGTTGGAATCAGATCAATTCATTATAGAATTTGTTGCAAGATTGGATCCAATTCTTCCTTCTACATTGTCCTTCGATTCACTAGTATACATGAGTTGTATTGATGTCTACCTGGAAGAGTCAATTTTTACACTCTCAGTTGAATTAACACTGTAGCACCCTCTGCTCTCTCACATCTTGTAGATAATCAGATAAACATGTTCTTGAGGGACATGAGGTCTCTCTCTCTCTCTCTCTGGCACAGCTGGGGGCCTTTGTATACCGCTAAACGCTTTTCACAAACAAGAAAATAATGTGCTGCTTACAGAGTAAAGTCCTTGGGGTTAATAAAAGTTATAATAACTAAGTAATGTAAGCAGGGACATGCTTGTTTTCACCACTTTTGTGCAATGGCCTTGTATGATGAAGCAGGGCTTTGCTTTGCGAAAAAAATTATCAATTTGAAAACTTGGAGATACGAGGTTTCTGGCCGACAGTGACAATTTACTTTGTTCGCCGCCCAGCCCCCAAAATGTAACGAAGGCCGACATTTTATTTTAATTTTTTTCATAATGGCCGGCCTGGACCGGCCGGGAATGAACCGGCCGTTCGGGAGTTGTCCCGCTTTTCCCAATGGCCAGCACGTCCCTGAATGTAAGTTACAATCTTTGGAGGGTGTGAATAGCTCTAAGTGTTTTTTCCCCCTCCTGTATGGGTTCTCGCTCCTGTTTGAATGAAATTGGTATCCTGACCTGGATACCAATAGGAGAAATGGGGAGACCTCTCTTACCGAACTCTTTATGAGTATATACTGTATAGCTATTTACAAAAAAGAAAAAAAGAAAAATACAAAACACTTACAGGACCTTTAAATGAATACTGGGATTTTGCTGTGTTGATAAGCAGCACTAGTGTGTTTACCACAGCAGCTTTTCTCCGTTCATGTGTCTACAGGACTACAAGGTTCCATAAGAGAAACAGGTGTTGCACCACAAGCGAGCCAAGGTGTCTGCAAAAGTGTCATGTGAAATGGAGCCACCCACTGTGCAGGGTTTTTTCTCTCAGCGGGGGGCGGGAGGCGTAGGTGTGCATTTACATGTGCCATGCACATTTGTGTGTGCTGAAGATAGAAAGAGAGTTAAAAGAAATCTTTTTTTTTTCCAGCTGACAAGATCTAGGGGCCAAAGCTTTTGAAGTGATGTTGATATGTTTAGCATTGTCTGAGCTTTTGCAGCCATCAGCTCCTGGTCTGGATAGCAGATACCAGTAAGACTCCCTAATCGGGAGATAACCCTAACCCTAACCCTAACCCTATGTATGGTGACCCATCAAGTCAAATGTTTGAAGGGATTGGTATAATGCCCATCCCTAATATGAGACTCTTGCTCATTAGGCAGGGTATTGACTATGGATCTGCAGTAAAAGTAAAGTAGTATTTGGGTATATTCAAAGTTTGCAGCGAGATAATGTGCTCCAGTAGAAGTGAAAGAAGTTATGAAAATTACACTCACATTTCAATAAATGTTTTCCCTAGGGAAGAAGCCTGGCTCTTGGCCACAGTCCAGACCAGCAGTGCCTTTTTTTCTGGGTCCATAGCTCCATTTATTCTATACCGCAGTGCAGCTATGACCCTGAAAAAGGGGTGTGTGTGTGTGTGTGTGGGGGGGGGGAATAAAATAAAATACGAGCAGTCAAGTTATTGAGAAGTGATCATATTCACACATTGATACAGTCTAGCTATGCGAGGCTAGCCCCACCCACCTTAAGGCTTTATCAGAGTCCGAGGTGAAGGGTGATCACCTCAACTTTTAGGTGATACGTTATCACCTAAAAATTAGACAACAAGTGGAGGCCATCATAGTCACGGTAATAGCCCTTCACCGTGGCGAATTACGTAATGTTGTAGTTTTCTGACTTTAAAATACTACACTGCGGTGCTGAAAGCTTATCACCCCAGACTGTACTATGATAAGGCCTTTACTCTACCCTCCCCCCTTTTCTTCAGTACAACTAATGTGATATAACGTATAAAATGGCGTGTTAATTTATGGGGGGAAAAATATATATGGGGCTTTGATTGTCTATATTTCTACATGTCAAATATATGGGACTGGATTTATAGATCAAGGATTGACATGTGTTGGAGGAATCAGCGGGGTGCGTGTGGGCTGACACAGTCAGAGTCTAATGTCTTCACAAACACAGGGAGTCTGGGTTATGGGTTACGGAATCAATAACGCTCTTTACTACTGGGACATTTTCTTGCATTGTGCAGCCTGAAATATTAGGCAGGAAACAGACAGACAGGAAAGAAAAGGCAGAGAGAGAGAGAAATGAGAGAGACTTATTATCTTTGTGGGGAGCAACACCCCTGTGGAGGTGGAGAGCCATTGAAGGGGACCTCAGTGTGTGTCTTGTTAAAATTGTCAAACTGAGGATCACTTATTCATGAGGATACATTCATGAATGTTTTGCTGGCTAAGTTGTTTGTAATTGGTAGCCTGAGGCCTTTGCACAGAGTGGGTTGAATGACCCCCAAATACTTTGTTTTATCTGCTGTTGTTTTGGGCTCATTAGGCCTTCTGGGGAGAAGTTGTCGAACTAATTTGCCGTCTCTCCTTTGCTCTCATTCTGTCTCACCGACTGCTCCTCCACACTGCAGAGAACGAAGGCTTGCTCTTTAATCACATAATGCAATGCATGTGTATGGCGCACGCACGCACGCACGCACGCACGCACGCACGCACGCACACTTGAGTGAAGAAGTGGAGCTCACTCATGCGTCTAATATCTCACAAGTTTCATTTGCCAGTCAATTAAATGCAGTAGAGAACGGACTGAGTGGGGGCACTCACAGCCAAAGCACGTAGAGGTCTATGATGACCCATAGCAACTACAGCTATTGCATAAGACTGATACACCCGGGACACATGCTTCACCTGTGTAATGATTCTACCAATATATTATTGTACCTACATGCACAAGCTATTGATTTATGCCTTTTCCTGACCTTAAATGCATGCATTGCACACACACGCACGCACGCACGCACGCACGCACGCACGCACGCACGCACGCACGCACGTACAGTTTAGTTTAGTTTAGTTTATTAGCACATTATAAAAAATAGAACAATACATATTGAGGATACAAAATACTGTGCAAGGAGAGGAAGAAGCCAAAAGGCTTATTTAGAATCCTTTCCTTAATGAAAGGTCATTCATTTAACAAATCAAGTTCACTAGGAACAAATACAATATATAAGTTATGTCAGAGCAGCTGTGCAATAAAGAAGTAAAAACACAGAAACTCCACAAAAAACAGAAAAAGACAAAAACAAAAACAAAAAAACACATTTGAACGCACGCATGCACAGTTGCACACACACACACACGCACGCACACGCGCACACACGCGCACGCGCACACGCACACGCACACGCACACGCACACGCACACACACACACACACACACGCACACCTCTCCCTCCAGCTCCTAATTCTCAGTTTTCTCTCTGATGTTCTTAGTTTCCTTGTGTGTACCTGCATGCCCACCACCACTGCACCTCTCCTGGTATGATGCTGCCGCTCTGCCCAGCATTTGAACCCGCCGCCTGTCGGGCTAAATGAAGCCGAGGGAAGGATGGAGAGGACTGGGTTGACTGAGCTATGTTTTGTCTATCAGTGGTCCTCAACCTTTTCAGTCCGCGACCCCCAAAATTATCATATTTTAACTGGGGACCCCCAACCTTCACGAGCACTAAGAGTTGAGGCATTACATTTTGTATAACACGGTTGTTCTATTGTGAAAATAGCCGATCTACATGCTCACGACGCCTTGCGTTGCGAGGCGTTGTGAGCATGTAGATCGGCTATTTTCACAATTTCAGCCTCTAATACTTGACAATTTGACGTTTGATGTATAATTTGTCATTTTAGATGTATTCAAAAGTCCTAAAATTGTCACTTTAGAAATGTGCAGATACCCTCTATACCAGGGGTGGGCAACTTTGATGATGGCGAGGGCCACTATATTTCCACCTTCACTCCAGAGGGCCACATTGCATATTGCTACGTCCTACTTTGTCATATCTCATACAAAAGAAGCAAAAATAGCAGATCTACAAGCTCAAAACGCATCGCAGTTTTGAATTGGAATCGTGAATTATTTTGTTATTTTTTAATTGGAATCCTGAAATGTAACATTTTTATCTAATTTCAAATGCATTTACTCATGTTAACTTTATGAACCTAAATACAAATACATTGGACAAAAATACATTTTAATACTACTATACTAGTCATTAAGCTATTATTAATATAGACTGATGGAATTAAAGCAGGTCATGTTTGGAATTGTAACAGCTGAAATCAATAATATATCAGTATTCCGATATTAACCTGAGGGCCGCATTAAGTGAAGGTTGGGGCCGCATGTGGCCCCCGGGCCGCCAGTTGCCCATGTATGCTCTATACACATAAACTTCATGTTGGTTTGTTCACTGTTGAGTGAGCGAACAATGTTACACATTAAGTTAATCATCTGGGGACCCCCCTGGGGGTCCCGACCCACAGGTTGAGAACGACTGCTGTATATAAGATAAACCAACTAAACCAACTTAAGCAAAAAATAAAGGTTTATGTTTGGTTGTGCGCTGCATTGTGAGCTTCTAGATCGGCTAGAGAGAGAGAGAGAGAGAGAGAGAGAGAGAGAGAGAGGGGAGGAGAATGTAGGCCTATACTCTTGTAATGGGCCTATTTTGTCCCTGCATGCTCTTCTCCTCTCTGCTGACTACCATGGTCATGTGTTGGACTGGGAGACAGATGGTTTGAGGCAGATTTCTCCTGGAGCCGGGAGAGAGAGAGGAAAGATGGTAGATGAAAAAACAGAGAGAGAGAGAGAGAGAGAGAGAGAGAGAGAGAGAGAGAGAGAGAGAGAGAGAGAGAAAGAGAGAGAGAGAGAGAGAGAGCACACAAGAAAGAGAGAGAGAGAGGGAGATTAATCTCTGGTGTTACGGCTTGCTTGCAGGTTGAAATCCTGTGATTTAAAAACACAGCATTTGCACTTGCAGTAAAGCTACTGGCTTTCAGGCTGGAAGAAGCAACCCCAGTTCATCTGTGTCAATGGACACATGCTTATGCATTTAACAACGCTGCACCCTCTCCACTTACCTTACGTTTTTAACACATTCAATACATTGAAGGTATGCCTTAAAGCAAAATTATCCCTACTTCATCCCTACTCTCAGCTATGGAAATGTGGGTCATGACCGAAAGAACAAGATATACAGTGGCCGAAACTAGTTTTCTCAGGAGGGTAATGAATATAATTATAATTAATTCATTTGTATAGCACTTTTCCAAACAAGGTTACCAAGTCCTTTTAAAGTTTAAAGAACAAGTAAAGGTAAAAGAGCAACACACAGGCTGGCATCTCCCTAGGGATACTCAAATGTTATTTATAAAGCACATTTACAACGACCAAAGGTCGACCAAAGTGCTATACAAGGTCAAAAAAAAAATGAAAAAAAGATTAAAACAAGAATTAAATAGGCAAAACAAATAACACATTACACAACAGGACAAAAATAATAGGGCTAAAACACCCTTATAGAATTATTAAAGCAAGGGCTAGGGTTTACACAGTTTAACCTACTTAAATCCCGGGGAGATTTTTTTTTTGCCTTTAGTAAAGATTTAAAAAACCTCTAATGAATGAACAGAACAAATGTCTAGGGGAAAAGTGTCCCTTGCAGGCTGCTGCATGATTCAGTCACCTCTGTAGTTGTGGGCACAACCAGGGCGACTGGTCAGCTGATCAGAGCACTGCACCAGTGCAGTGCAAGATTCTTGAAACGCGTTTTTGAAGGCCTAAACGACGAACAATTACGCATTTTAATGGTCTCAAAAAGGGGCTTAGCCTATTGGCTCAGTAGCGCCCCTACAAAATGTCAAAGTTGAAGCCCCACAATACGGTTTCACCTAGATGTATAATAAATTGGTACACACCTGTATCATGTCCCGACTTACTAAAAGGTCTCCTGGAGCCATGACCTAAACCCAACAGGAGGTCAGCCATTTTGAGTTTATTTTGGCATTTATTGTGGGGTGTCACGGGATGGTGAAATCCACCTCAGACTTGCTCAGCATTTACAAAAGATCTTAACGATGATATGTTATCAAAAGCGTGAGGTTAAACGAGGTGACCATGGCGAATGTTAAACTTCCATGTTTCACAGCTAAACAGGAAGTAAAAATAGCCGAACTACAGAGTGAGGTTTCTTCCCTTTTCCATGTAACCTTTGAGCTGATTGCCATACAGACTAATGTGGGTGATGTCATTGGACTCAGATCCCAGTCCTTGTTCTTCATTGGTTGACATTTGATAGTTCCTATTTTTAGGGGTGATAGTGCATGCACAAATCCACTCTAGCCCAGGTGCTGGACAAACGGCAATACAAGAGAAGGATAGAGTCCGCAACGCTGGTAATACTCAGCTCTGTTTTATTGCTTCAACGTTTCGATCCGTTTGGATCTTCTTCAGGAATAATCTTCTTCAGGAATCATTATTCCTGAAGAAGATCCAAACGGATCGAAACGTTGAAGCAATAAAACAGAGCTGAGTATTACCAGTGTTGCGGACTCTATCCTGACCTTCTCTTATAGTTCCTATTTTTGCCATAACTTTGGAACAGTTTGTCATACAGAATCATGAGTCGCCTCAGTGGACTCTGTAACAACCGAGTCTCAGTTGATCCTTGAGTTACTTACAGTAGCTCTGCTCCCTGTTCTGATTGGTTATTTGCCCCTAACATGGACAGTGGTGTGAGGGCTATTTATATGAGACGCAAAACAAAGTCTTACGTGCTGAATGTGTTCACGAGCCTTAAGTAACTCTGGTCTGAACCCACAAATAAATCCCTCCAGAACAGCCAGAGAAATGTGGAGTGGGCATATCATATACTTTCCAAAGGAGTTACAGTTACAGTCTACAAGTACTTAGGACTCTAGCATTAATATCCATAGCAATGCAGCCTAGTTATTAAGTACTTCAAGAGTGCGGCGCTAAATATCACTAATAGGAAATAGGGCTCTTAGAGCCATTATGGGTCTTCTGATTGTTTTGTTCAGCAGACTAGACAGTAGACACTGGTTTGTTATGGCCTCTTGAGTCTCTTGAGACACTCGCACTCTCATTAGCTGTATTAGTAAAATGACATTTCTCCACCGCTGCTTTCCCCAAGGCATCTAGTGAAATGGCACTGAGAATTATCTCCACATTTTGCGCTTGAGCAGCGAAGTGCTCCATAGTCTCTCAAGCCAGACTATCTCTTCCATAATCATTGAATGGATACAGAAATGTCTGTAATTCTGCCCTGTAAAGATTTAGAACAGGAAACTGTTTTTTTTAATTTTATTTATGTACTTCTACCTTCTTGCAATTTGCTGCTATATACACCACCTATAACCCTATTAGTGCCTATCCCGAACAAATTCGTCTTTATTTCAATCCAATACAATATTTTATTTGCTATTTTACTTACCCCGAGCTGCTTGGAGCAACGTGGGTGGTCCTTGCTCGTCCAGCACTTGCCAACGAGAGACGCTAGATGGTCCGACGATTTATTCCATTGAAAATGGTTTAAAATAAAGTTTAGAGCCCCCCCAAAAAAACTCAATCTATACTGTCGGCGGCGCGACGTATTCCAGGGTGCCTATCCCGAACTAGTCCGGGATATTTAATAAAATGAATTATTTAATCGGAGGCCTCAACGAAGCCCCGGTCTAAACGTCCATCCATGGCCGGGACTTAGACTCGGCCATCCACGGGCCGTAGTCGCGCCGGATCGCGCCGCCCACTCCAATAATAAATCACATCTTTAGACAGGATTTTCTCCGGATTGTGTTCCCAGACCCAAAGAGAACGTTTTTTGCGACTGAAATAGCTTCTAAATGGGTTAGCATTTTGGCTACGTGTCAGCTAGCTTCCTCCTCTAGTCACCCATAGCATTGGCTGGAGTGAAATCCCAAGGCACTTGGGACAGTGTCGACGGAAGCTAGAGCGAAGGTCTATAGAGAAATTTCTGGCACTCTAGCGCCCCTTGTGGCCGGCGGCACTGTATGAGTTTAAGAGATGCCTGCTGTTCTCCCTGCTGATACGAAGAAAAGAAAAACAACATAGAATAGCTTAAGATGGTTGCTGATTTTAGCTGATGTAATGTTCTTTTCTTTTCTCTTTTCTTTTATTTTTTTTACCAGGTGGTACAAGCTGGGCCACTGGGGCCAGGCTGGTTTTGCTGGTTTGTCAGTGTAGTTGGTCACCCAGGCAGGCAAACCTAGAGTCTGCTGGTCTGCTGGACTAACCAACAATGCTCGGCTGGTAAGATGATGATGGTCAAGCTAGTTAGGTGGTTGGATGGCCATGCAGCCAGATAGACTGACTAGGCTGGATTAGTTAACAAAAGCCTTTTCCACTTTATTTTCAACTCATTTTCACTGTATTAGGAAGCATTCGAAAATTGTGTGAGCCAACGTCTGTCTCAAGATAGAAAGACTTTTCCCATCCGTGGCAGTATAGCTGCCGCTTTCATGGCGGTTCATCTAAATTTCAAGGCCAATGACAGGTCTGTGAGGGTTTCAGTGGGAAGCTGACATATGGTAGTGCTGCTGACTCTTGATATTCCTAACAACCCCACCCCACAATACACATACACACACAGGGGGGAAAAAACTACAACAAATACACCTTGCCCACTGTTATAGGGTTAATTGAATTGGCAAGGCATTTACTCTCTGCCCTCAATTACTGAGTCCATTAAATGCTGAGTCATTGTGGATTTCAGCTAGCACGGCTGATAGCTACAGCAGTTGTTCTCCAGGAAAAATCTCTGCGTATCAGAAATCCACTAGCTAGTGAGCACAAAGATGTCACTCACACCTGAAAATGTGTGGCGGTCTATTTTCAAATAGACTTAGGGTATAAGGTATATAAAAGTACAATATTTGGATCCAAGATGTAGCCTAGCGGAGTAGAAGTAAAAGTATTTGAAATTGGAAATACTCAAGTAAAGAACAAATGCCTAAAAAATGCAATTAAAGGAGCTATAGTCAACTTTTTCTTGAAAAACGGATGTTAAATTAAAAATAAATTTCGAAATTATTTTATAAAAAAAACATGCTTCGTATATGTGTTTCTGTTCAAAAATGTCCACAAAAAAACGTAAAATAACAATACATCTTATACACGTTTACATCTTATCAATCCATAAAAGAATGGACTAGGATGTAAACAAAGTGTCGGTCTGACAAAGGCCAAAATGATTATTTTACGCTTTTTGTGGACGTTTTTGTACAGAAAACACATATCTGAAGCATATTCTTTTATAAAATATTTTCGAAACATTATTTTTATTTTAGCATCCGTTTTTCAAGAAAAAGCAGGGTTAGGTAAATATACTTAGTTTCTTTACACCACTGGTTATGTAGTGATTCTGCGACGTCAATCCACTACCAGAACCCAACATTTTTCCCCCTTTTTTTGAAACCGGATCACACGGCTCAGTTTTAGAATGAACCTGGCTTATAACTGTGTGGTGGAAAGGTGACACAAGGTAAGTAGTCACTGTTACCCTCCTCCTCTACAAAGCCTGGTGCACATTCACTCTTTCCTGCTTTGGCCCTATCTGTATGCTCTGGCTTGTCTGAGCAATGTAGGCAATGGATTGTTGTTTTTTGCTTTAGAACCATTTTAGACCATTGTGTTTAGTTATAATGTTCCTATGTTCCTCAGGTGACCAATGCCAAGTGGCTGTTTGTAGGCCATATGTTAAGGCCAAACCTCACCTAACCCGAGGTACATGTAATAATGTTGTCTTTGTAAATATTCTAACAGAATTCTACTTCTAGGCTTGTGTACTCCTGCCATTGTGGAAGGTGTCAGGTGCCTCTCCACTCCACACACAGACCTGTCCTGGACTGTTGAGGTAATATAGTATTGTGTATTTAGATCATAGCATTGTATTCTGTATTGTATCGTTTGAACAAATGCCATTGGCGGTTTTTCGCGGTTTTGATCGCGTTTTATTCGGATTTCCGCGGTTTATTTTTTGCTAAACAATCGGGAACGGCACACTACACTTTCCCTTTGCCTCTCTCCACATGCACCAGCCAGCAAGATAGTCTATACTAGTTATAGTAGATGGAATTCTTGGTACCAACACTCCAACAGACAGACAACACCACACACCAGTATCATATCATCATTCAGTTCCAAAAGCTTTTCACTTAATTTTACAACACTGTCTACTACAGCAAGCATGATGGTATTGGTTCCCAAACGTTTTAGCCCGTGAACCAAGAGAAACCCAAAACAAGTAGAAGTGAAAATAGCCGATCTACCCGATCTACAAGCTCACAACGAGTCGCTTCGCGCTGCGTTGTGAACTTCTAGATCGGCTATTTTCAAGACCCATACAATGTGTCCACAACGCTAGCCAAAACAGTGTTAGCTAGCAGCATAGCATCCATCATTACTCCAACTCTACTCCACGACTCACTCACCAATTGCTGGCTGGCTGACTGAGTGACGAGACGAGCAGGACGATGTTTAATGCCTTTATAGCCTACATGGTCTTGTCTTGGTGTTCTGTTTATATTCCGTTGTTAATTTCACCACGAGTCCATCATGACGCAAGAAAGATACGCACTGACGACAGAGTGGACGACAGTTAAAGGCTCTTCCTATGAAAGCCATTTCCTCTCTGCACAGAAGCGCATTTCAAAACAAGAGTCTTTATTTTATTTTTAACATGTTTATTTTGAAATTGTCCTGGAAAATAGTAGCCAAATAGCACCTACATGCCACTGAGAGGTTACGTCTGTGTTGATGAGCCAGTTTGCAGCGCAGGGGAGGAAAAAAAAACACCCCGGCTGGCAAAAAAGGTGGGGGGGATGAGATTACGTTTTTATGAAAGTGGGGGTGTCCCGTCGTACTCACAATGAATGGTGGTGACGCGCCTGTTCCCAGCTACAGTATTGTCACTGTCTGTGTGTTTACTCCAAACAAACTCAATGTAATGTGTCCTTATTGGCTCTCGGGCACAGCGGGTTCCCATGTGTCTTTGTTCAGCCCACCTAGTGAGTTAGTTATCTTCTGGATCCCAAAGTGTATGGACGTGTGAGTGAGCCTCAGCCTTCCTCCGTCTGTGCCAGGGACTGCAAACTGACAGCCAAACTACTGTGTGACAGTGTGTTGTGGTATGTGTGAGTTATTGAGAGCCAACCTGTACTGCTGTTATTATTGCCGACCCGTCGAAGAGTGAGTGCTGTAAACCTGCCGTTCTGCCAGGTAAACATCCTGAACTGGATATTCCTTCCTTGTCGTAGCATAGCCATGATTTACCAACTGGCTAGGCCTGGCACAATGTGGGTGGGCACAGATGCGAGCTTGTACATCGGCTATTTTAAAATAGCGAACATTCAAATATTTACAGGGACACAATACAGTCATTTGTCATGGCAGTGGAGTAGTGGACTTCCCAAGCAATATGGAGACGTTTTAATTTTAGAAAACCCTTCATAATTGACTGAGCTACCGGTATATCAATTCAAACTGTGGTGTCTTTCTTTGCTTCCTAGATAGCTGCCTTTTTAGTTCTTTTTGGGTGGGCACAAAAACGAAATGGGTGGGCCCAGGCCTATCCAGGCTCAGTGGCCCACCCTTGCATGGCTACGCCCCTAGTCGCATTCTTTCACACACTCGCCTCCATCAACACACAGAGTGTACTGTACTCACCATTGCCAAAAGTAATTCCACCTTTCTATACACTCTCTGCCTCGTATTGCGCCCATGCTTTTCTCTTCGCAGATGAGTAAGCCTGGCTACGCGAGGTTAAGTAGAGACTAGAGAGGTAACCTTTATTGAAGGCATTTGGGGTTATTCAGACAATTTAATAAACATGTGATTTCTTCCGTTTATCTTGCCTACTTTTTTTTTGTTTAAAATTTTATCCCACGATTTTGTAACCCATTTTTCACCTAGTGCCAATTGCCTAAGCTGTAATCCTGGGCTCTGCTCTCCCTCTGCCAACCTGGGGAGGGTCCCGAACTGAGCTCATGCTTCCTTCAGTGCATGAAGAGTGAGAAGGCCGCTTCTTATCACCTGACAGGGGGAGGTACCCCGGTTGGACGTAGCGCGTGGAAGGAACGCGTTATTCCAACCAGTTCCTTGTTTATTAATATTTGGACAAAATCCATATCCTGCAATTATGGTGGATTATCATCATGGTGCAGCAGACATGCACGCACGCACGCACACACACACACACACACACACACACACACACACACACACACACACACACACACACACACACACACACACACACACACACACTCACACACAGGACGTCAGTGTCACAATGCAACGTGTTGCAGCTTGTAGATCTGGTGGTTAATTCATAATGTGCCCTTTTCTCTTCCTTGAAATATACTGTAGTCAAAAGGGACAACATTTGTCTTTGAAATGCAGTGGAGAGAGTGGAGTATCCAAAAATACTCAAAACATTTACTGAAGAACAGTAATCAGGTAAATGTACTTCCACCACTGCATGAAGGGGACTGACTTACACCAGCCAAGCTCATTATACGGTATTCATAGCAACATTATTAATATCTATCAAGTATTCATCTTGATAAGGGCCATGGGAGTTGAGCAAGACGTAGCACCCAACGTGCCATACACATGCATGCATGCGCGCATGCGCGCGCGCGCACACACACACACACAAACACACACACACACACACACACACGCACGCACACGCACGCACGCACGCACACACACACTCAGAAGAAAGCAACAACGGAGAATCAGAGGCCTGCCAGAACCAATTATCTTCACATTGGATTCTGGTGGCTTCCAACACAAATCCTTCCACTGATAGAAATGCAATTTAAATCAACTTAAAGAGAAAAAAAAGATCAGACCAGCAATCGTTCATCGTGATGTTTCTTCTCACATACACACACAAACACGCACGCACGCACGCACGCACGCACGCACGCACGCACGCGCGCGCGCACACTTGCACACAGCGCTGGAAATTAATGGACCGGTGGGGTGTCAAAGTGGAGAGAGTTTAATCTGTCCTTGGACTTCCATTAAATATAGAGCCATAGGATCAATAGGAAGTGCATGTAAGAGGCAGAAACATCGCCCGACGTGCAACAAGGCCTCGCTTCCTTTTGTCACCCATGATCATCTCCACCAGGCCAAAGGTGTAAAGTAACTAAGTATATTTACTTAACCCATTTAGGCCTAGAATTATTGAATGCTTTAACCAGTGAAAAATAGCAGATAGACAAGCTCACAGCGCGGCACCGAGTGCCGCGCTGCGAGCTTGTAGATCTGCTATTTTTGAAAAAGTCGTGAAAATGTGTGCAAATCTTTTAATATATGTATTTTTCAAAGCTGTAGTTTGTAACTAAAATTTAGCTTCTGGGGGGGGGGGGGGTCCCCAGAATGAAATATTTTGAGATAAAAATAAATATAATATAAATATAAATAAATATCATTTTGGGGGTCCTTCACATGAAAAGGTTTGAGAACCACTATTTTTCAAAAATAGCAGATCTACAAGCTCACAGCGCCGCGCTGTGAGCTTGTATATCTGCTATTTTTCAATAGTTAAAGCATAACATAATGATACACAATAATGTGTACCCGTTCTAAATGGGTTTTAAATACTGTACAATTTTGAGGTATTTGTACTTTACTTGATTATTTCCAATTTCCAATACTTTTACTTCTACTCCACTACATATCGGATCCAAATATTATACTTTTACTCCACTACAATTATTTGAAAGGTTTACACTGGGCGAAAAGAGCAAGAATCCCAAAATATCGAATTTTGATTCTTTCTGGAATACGGACATTTCCGTCACATATCCTGACTTTTTTTGATATGCACCATATCTGGTCAAATATGAACCAAATATACATCATGAAGACAATATGGTGTACTAGGATACAAGCAAATATTTTATTTTTGTCATATATATGTTCCGTAAATGACCTTAGGTCATATCTGTAAATATCTGATCACAATATTCTTTCTAGAATACTTGATGTGTCAAATATTGATTCATATATGACCTAAAGGCATATCTTTACAGTGGATCTGCTAGAGAATACTGACCATTTATGAGGCATATTTAAGGTTTTGTTGACATCAACCATATCTTATCAAATATGGACAAAGTATACATCTCCTTGTCATATTTTGACAAGAATAATGACAATATCTGTAGCACATATATCATCAACGATTTTCATATCAAATATGCTTACCACAGATTTTGCCATTTGGCATGTTTTGGGTGAGATATTTAACTGATATTGATTGGTCATGAAACAGAACGTTTCTGATGCATATATGAGTTCCATAAAAATGCCATATCTGGTCAAATATGAACCAAATATATATCATGGAGACAAATGTTGTACTAAGATACAGGCGTAATTTTAATTTTGTCAAGTATATGTCCTGTAAATTACCTCAGGTCATATCTAGAAATATCTGATCATAATATTTTTTCGAGAATACTTGATGTGTCAAATAGTGAGTTCATATATGACCTAAAGTCATATCTTTACAGTGGATCTGCTAGAGAATACTGACCATTTCTGAGGCATATTTAAGTATTTGTTGACATCAACCATATCTCATCAAATATGGATGAAGTATACATCTCCTTGCCATATACAAAGTATGAATATACGCAACGCAGTGTATATGAATATACTGACAGCATATTTTGATAAGAATAATGGCAATATATCATCAACGATTTTCATATCAAATATACTTACTACAGATTTAGCCATTTGGCATGTTTTGGGTGAGATATTTAACTGATATTGATAGGTCATGAAACAGAACATTTCTAATGCATATCCTGACTTTCATGGAAATGCTAGATCTGGTCAAATATGAACCCAATATATATCATGGAGACAAATGTTGTACTAGGATACAGGCGTAATTTTAATTTTGTCAAGTATATGTTCCATAAATTACCTCAGGTCATATCTGGAAATATCTGATCATAATATTTTTTCTAGAATACTTGATGTATCAAATACTGAGTTCATATATGACCTAAAGTCATATCTTTACAGTGGATCTGCTAGAGAATAATGACCATTTCTGGGGCATGTTTAAGGTTTTGTTGACATCAACCATATCTTATCAAATATGGACAAAGTATACATCTCCTTGTCATTTACAAAGTATGAATATACGTAATGCAGTATATATGAATATACTGACAGCATATTTTGTTAAGAATAATGGCAATATCTGTAGCATATATCATCAACGGTTTTCATATCAAATATACTTACTACAGATTTTGCCATTTGGCATTTTTTGGGTGAGATATTTAACTGATATTGATAGTTCATGAAACAGAACATTTCTGATGCATATCCTGACTTTCATGGAAATGCCATATCTGGTCAAATATGAACCAAATATATATCATGGAGACAAATGTTGTACTAGGATACAGGCGTAATTTTAATTTTGTCAAGTATATGTTCCATAAATTACCTCATGTCATATCTGGAAATATCTGATCATAATATTTTTTCTAAAATATTTGTTGTGTCAAGTAGTGAGTTCATATATGACCTCAAGTCATATCTTTACAGTGGATCTGCTAGAGAATACTGACCATTTCTGAGGCATATTTAAGGTTTTGTTGACATCAACCATATCTTATCAAATATGGACAGAGTATACATTTCCTTGCCATATACAAAGTATGAATATACGTAATGCAGTATATATGAATATACTGACACCCTATTTTGATTAAAATAATGAGAATATCTGTAGCATATATCATCAACGATTTACACATCAAATATACGTACTACAGATTTTACCATTATGCCTGTTTTGGACAAGATATTTAACTGATATTGATAGGTCATGAAACAGTACATTTTTATGCATATTCTGAGTTCCATGGAAATGCTAGATCTGGTCAAATATGAACCCAATATACATCATAAAGACGATATGTTGTACTAGGATACAAGCAACATTTTATTTTTGTCATGTATATGTTCTGTAAATGGCTTTAGGTCATATCTGGAAATATCTGATCACAATATTTTGTTAGAATACTTCATATGTCAGATAGTGAGTTCATATATGACCTCAAGTCATATCTTTGCAGTGGATCTGCTAGAGAATATTGACCATTTCTGAGGCATATTCAATGGACGAAAAGATCTAGAATCCCCAAATATCAGATTTTGGATTCCCTATAGATACGGACATTTCTGATGCATATCCTGAGTTGTGTTGATATGCAACATATCTGGTCAAACATGAACCCAATATACATCATGAAAACAATATATCATACTAGGATACAAGCAAAATTTAAAATGTGTCATGTACGTGGTCCGTAAATTACCTTTGGGCTAAAATATCCAGAATCCCCAAATATCTGATTTTGGATTCTCTCTGGAATACCGACATTTCTGATAAATATCCTGAGTTTTGTTGATATGCACCATATTGCCAAATGTGAACCCAATATACATCATGAATGTTCATGAATACAAGCAGCTGTTTAATTTTGTCATGTATGTGTTCCGTAAATGACCTTTGGTCATATCTGAAAATATCTGATCACATTATTTTGTCTAGAATACCTTTAAGTCTCTGGTAAATCTTGATGTATCAGACTTTGACTTCATATATCACTTAAAGTCATATATTTACAGCATAACCACTTCCGAATACAGACCATTTCTAATGCATATTTAAGGTTTTGTTGACATCAACCATATCTTATCAAATATGGATGAAGTATTCATCTCCTTGTCATTTACAACATATAAATATGACCTATTGCAGTATATAGGAATATACTGACACCTATTTTGGGTAGAATAATGATAATATCTGTAGCATATATCATCAAATATTCTCATATGAAATATACTAACTACATATTTTGCCATTGGGCCTGTTTTGGGTGAGATTTTTAACTGATATTGATAGGTCACAAAACAGAACATTTCTGATATATATCCTACATTTCATTGATATGTCATATCTGGTCAAATATGAACCTAATATACATCATGAGGACATATTTTATAGAAGGATACAGTTACATCTTTCTTCTGTCATGTGTATGTTCCAAATATCACCTTATGTCCTATCTGGACATATCTGAGCTCAACAACTTTTCTAGAATACGCATCAAATCTATGGTATGTATATGAATGTGTCACAAATACAGCCTATATTACATTCATATATCACTTAAAGTCATATATTTACTCTGGAATTGACACTAGAATTACTACCAATTCCGATATTCAATATTCACTTGGCCCATCCCATATCTAATCAAATATGGAATATGGAAGTATTCATCTCCTTCTCATATAAGAAGTATGAATATGAGGTATTGGAGTATTGCTACTACAGATTTTGCCATTGGGCCTGTTTTGGGTGAGGCATTTAAATGATATTAATAGGTCATGGAAATTCACAGAATTGGGTGATTTATACTGGGCAAAACAGACCAGTGTCATTGGTGTTTCATATTTGGTCAAATATGAACCCAATATACATCATGAGGATATTATATACGGAAACCAGTTACATCTTATCTTTGTTGTGTGTGTTCTAAATATCACTTTATATCTTATTTTTGTCATGTGTATTTCAAATATGACCGTATGTCCTATCTGGACATTCTGACGAGCACTATCCTTTTCTAGAATACAGATCAAATCTATGGCATATCTGAAGGTGTCCCATTTTCGATGGTTCGATTTTCTTGGCATAACCCATATCTAATCAAATATGGATGAAGTATGAATATGGCTTAATGCAGTATACTGTCTGGAATGTTGATAACCTATTTTGAGAAGATGACAATAGGGCCTATACTGTATGTAGCATATGATCACCTTTTGCCATATATTGGGCCTGTTTAGGGTGAGAGTTTTGGGTGACAGTCCAAACTGATATTTCATGAAAAGTGACTGAATCTGGTCATTTTTACTGGGTGAATTCCTCAACGTTTCTATGGAATACGGACCATTTCTTATTCTTAGTTTTCTATTACCTTGGAACCTTGGAAGACAGTGACATATGTCATTTTTCACTGTATTAGCGTTTTGTGAAGTTTGGAAGTTATTAGCAAATGCGGCCACAGGTTCTGTTATCAAGGTTATGTCCCCCAGGTTATGGGATCAGCTCTGTTGTCACAGATACAGCCCCATGCAGTGGATGGAATTATAGCTACAGGATGCAGTACACACAATCGAGTCTGTCACACAGACAAGAAACAGACAAGAAAGCAGTAGCGACAGCTACTAAAAGGTCTTATAAAGGACTTGTGGAGCTGTGTCCACACAAGACCGCATTTATGAGCATAGCTTTGGATAGCATGTCCATAGAACAATGTTTATTCACAGGAGCAATGTTAAACCTTGTTATTTGCACATTGTTGTTTGCACATACCGGTATAACCTAGCAGCCCAAAACAATGTAAGTGTAGTGGGTTGACCTTTCCTGTAGGCAATCCTTAATTATGTGATGCTCCCTAATCACCCCTAATCAAGACAGGTGAGACACAGATGACTGCTAGTTTAATAAAAATGAAACACACCAGGCCATCATAGTAGATGGCTGGCTTGGGTTTATCTGGTGGTATGTTAGGTCACAGGGGGAGCGTGTCGCTGTTACTACATGTCATCTTTTCGACACCCGACTCTAACCCTCACCCTAACGCTAACCTCCGTGGAGTGAGTCGCTAACCCTTCGGTCGAAATGATGGTCGTTCGAAAGAGCGTGATTTCCCCGGTCACAAGTTCATGTCCATATTGGCATTCCCAGATATGGGCTTAATATTGATCACTCAGGGATCGACCACACTGGTTATCGTGAGACTGACACAATATTTATGACAACAGGGATCTTGGCAATATATGGAGATTGATATAAGGCATAACTGACACACGCACAGACGGACAGACAGACAGACAGACAGACAGACAGACAGACAGACAGACAGACATGATCTGCAGGTGTTCATGCTAAATAGATTTTAAACTTTGTCTAGTACAAGCAATTGATAAACTATTATATATTTCCCAAACTGACTTCTCTGCTCCTCTCTTTCATTCTGAACTGTGAATTTATAGAGCAAAATCATGCACTATTCATGGTTGTGGTAACGACTTACTCAACATCAGGTAAATGACACACAGCCATGATCAAATGATCAGCCTCCACTCCTGAAGTTTAACTAATCATATACTGTGCACACAGTGAGTGCATAACCCAAAGAGTGCTCATATGTATCAGTATTGTATAATACCGATTACATCTATGGCATATCTTTGTGTGTCACAATTACAGTCTATCTTGGGTTCATATTATGTAAAATATCTAACTGATGCAAGTTACAAAAGAAATGGGTCGAGCTCAAGAGCTTTAAGTGGATACAGACTGTCTCACAGGTCAAAATGGGATTGGGCCTATAGATTCCAAAGACCTTACCAGAGAAGCTAAGCATAATCAGTCTGTTTTTATACCTTTAATAAACAAATTGAGTCAGCTTGTAAATGTCCTTATTTCTGTATGCATTGCAAAGGATTATGCTTTGCTGGGGATAAAAACAGAACATGTCTGGGTAAAGACCACATAAAGTATGCAGTTTAAGGGACAGTAAGGTGTCATTACAGTTAGGGACATCTGAATGTTTATGAAATTAAATTAATTAGGATCATAGCATTCATTGGACTATCAGCGTCTCTCTTGAATGTAATGGTAGTTACAGGTAAGCATGAGCATTACGTTAATCTTGGAAGTGAACAAGACGAGTATAACTGGGGAGTTTATTGGCATTGACATAGTGAACAAGGTATCTAGCAAGAATGTCAAAGTTCCTTGATAAGCAACCCCTGAGGACACTAGCCACTTCATTGGTCCAGCATACCATTACATTGGCTCAACAAAAAAACTAAAGATAGGCCGCAACAATGCCGATTATAAACGAATGTGGGTTGTCCTTAAAGTCCAAGACCATTTAAATTTCAATGTTTTGAATCCTAAATAAGAGCTAGTCTATCTAATCTGAAATGACAGGAACTTAGAGGACAAGTAGGCCTATATTTCTTCAGTGAGGGTATAACAAAATGCATTGTGGCCTGAACTCGGGCGATAAAGAGAGACAGACAGACAGACAAACAGACAGACAGACAGACAGACAGACAGACAGACAGACAGACAGACAGACAGACAGACAGACAGACAGACAGACAGACAGACAGACAGGCACACAATGATGCTTATCTAACAGTACACAGCAGCACTGCTTTGATAATGACCTCTGAATCTTGAACCCTAGAGTCCATGATTAAAGGCATATCATTCAGCCACAGAAGGGCTTACAGTACATAGGCTAGAAATGGCTAACTGTTAATGGAAAGGTCTTGACCTCAGCTGTCATAGGTCATTGTTGAACATCTATGGGACACCATCAAATGGGGTATACCCATTTAAAGATAAAAAAATAAATAAAAAATAAAACTCACACAAAAACAACATATCCCATCATATCTCCTGGCACAGGGATCATCAATGTCTGTACATTGACACGTGGCGAGACTTGTCTTTGTCCATGGTAGATTTTAGATTTTACTTAACAATGTTGACATTTTGATCATGAGACTAAATTTCTGTCCAAGTCTCCAGGGTTTCTTCAGGATATGTATGACACTATAGTCCACTAGTACAGTGGTTCTCAATTTATTTGTATTATTATTATTATTGTTAAGGACCCATAACTCTGAGAGTGTTTATGGGTCCATTTGGTTCCATACACTCTCAGAGTTACCTGTAATGTTCGATTTGGACCACATTCAAGGAACTTTGAGGTCCCTCTCAACCCGCTTTGAGAACCACTGTGCTAGTATACATTTGAGACTGGCACTTTGTGTGCTTCTGGTAACATTATTGTTCACTCCATGGCAAAAATATCGTTCAGACAAAAATGTCCACCCCAAGCCAGCATGACGATGAACCCTGCCTGGGGTATATCCACAGTTTAATACTGCATACTATTAACTATGAGGTTTATCAATGTAAAACATTATAGATTTGACATAGAACTTGTTACAAAGTGTACAACTCAGCCCAACATACATGTACACAACCCATTGTGGACGGGAACCCCTGTTTTATCCCTCAGGTGGGGAAAAAAATGTTGTGTTGTTTTTCTGAAAACTTAGGTCAGGCTTTAGAAGGTATCGACCTTAGGTCTTAATGGGTTAAAAAAAAACAGTAAAGATATATGGAATGGCAACCTGATATTAACTGCATTATTTCTCGAAGTGGGGTCCTTGAGGGAGTTCCAGGGAGTCCCCGGCTAAAGGAATGAAATGGACCCTTATGGGTAACTCATAGAGTGTACAAATGGAACCAAAATGGACCCATTAACATTGATTTTACAATAAATTGGGGTCTCAGATAGAATGCCATAAAATGGGGGTCCGTACTTAGACCAATGCATGTCAAACTGGGGTTCTTGCAATTAAAATAGTTGAGAATCACTGCTAGACTCAAAATCTTCTCTAATGGAAATGTTTCTTCTTCCACTACCATACTGTATTCCTCAATGCTTCAGAAGCTTAATATAAAACTATCCTGCTTGAAATGAGTATAATACAATAAAAACATCATCATACAACAGACACAACATACAAGGTTATACAAGCAAATTATCATCTGTAATTAAATCTGATTAAAACACATTTTAATGCCTATCTTTTGGGATATTATAGTTTGGAGGAAACATATGAAATATGAAGGGAGGAACAGAGTATATGTGTGTTTATGGAAAACAGTTTGAAAGTCAACTACACTGCCCACAATGCAATTGCAAATGCCTGATTAGCTGTGTGTCATGTGACTGTGACGTGGCCAGCTACCATTGGCTCTGCTGAGAGCACACCCCCACTTTGAAATCCAAACAGCCAGCAGCAGTTACATTTGTCACCAACAGCAAGCATGAGAGCTGCTTGTGTAAAAGTGATTTAGGATAAAGCTAAACTAAATAAAATCACTGTTGATTGTTGAACAGGAAGATAGGTTGCTGCCAATCTATTTGTGGGATAAAATCTACATTATGGAGACTTTTGGCACACAGAGAAGGAGTTTTGGAGCAGGGAGATGGTATGTAAAGCTATTTCAATTGATTGCTTTTGCTTCCATTATTATTATTTTATTTATTTTACAACTTCACTATTTAGAATTCATGCTTCAGTGTTTTCAGCCCTTTTCATGTCAAGGACCCCAAAATCCAAAATGTAGACTATGGCTGCAGACCCCTTTTAATATGTGACAGGAACCCTCATTCCTGTTAAAATGTTTCCATTATATAATGTTTCCAAGGTCAATTATTTATTCAGCAGTTAAATAGCGTTATTGTGACAGTAATCATTGCTATAGAGTATTTGTTTAGTAACATGTTAGGTTGAGAACCACTGCACAAGTGGTCCGTGAGGTGGTTCCAGCCTTCCAGGTGGTCCCCAGCTAAATGATGGGGAGTTGATAACCAAATGGACCCCTATAGATCTTTTAATTATTGTAAAATCAAACCAAATGGACAAGCTAAATTATTGTTACACATGATCTGTATTCCTTAAGTATTGGGTATGAGACTGAGAGGCTAAATGTCACTAAATGGTGGTCCATGGCTCAAATGCATAAATAATTGATATCAAAAAGGTTGACAAACACAGATTTGCCATGGTTCTCAAAGTGGGAGTGGGAGCTGATTTACAGGAGTTCATACTGCGTGTGTGTGTGTGTGTGTGTGTGTGTGTGTGTGTGTGTGTGTGTGTGTGTGTGTGTGTCATGAAATGTGATCTTACCATAATCTCAGTAATCCTTAATAATATTCCATCATATTCAAGGGCTTTTGAGAAAGATACATTCAAATTAGACCACTGCAGAGGGCAGGTGTGTTTGTCCAGCCACCAGCTGACACTAGTTTGAATCTGCATCAAGGCAATTATGCTTCTGCCCAGTCAAAATCATTTCAACAGAAAATCTACTAGTATTAGGCTACTTAAGTGAGTTCACCAACAAGTAAGACAGTAATTCTAAATTCACAACTATATATTATTTTCTCCCACATTTTTAGAGAACTATAATTGCTCAATAACAGGCAGGGTTGGTGACCTGGCAGAAAACCTACATTCAAAATGGGATGCCATCATGGAGAATATTGATGGGGTGGACACAAGGACTTCCTCATCCAAAATCCCATCAGAGTTTTCTGTAAGTACTTTAACATTGTTCAGGCCAAGGACCCCTTATCTGAGAAATATCAAGCAGGAACCCCCCATTACATATAGTGTATACAATTGTGTGTAGTGTATACAATTGTGTACAATTGTGTACTAAAATTGCATCGATGTTGACTCCATATATTGGTAAACAGTGCCCTCTAGTGTTGAAACAGGTACATAGTCAAATGTCTGCTGCATTCTGTGCAAAGTGATAACTCCCAATGATGCTGCTAGCCCTGCATCCTGCGTCCCTGACACATATGTTTAATAAAGGACACAATAAATTAAGTATCACTGCATCCCCAGTACGCATTCAACTCTATCCTTTCTGCTATCAGTAATTTCACTGGACCAGCTGAGCTGCATGTGGTGGTCTCCACAGCTGTGTTCTGGCACTCTGCCTTCTCCATGGCACATGATTTGACACCACTGTTTTAATGTCCCTGCAGTCCTCAGTCAAGCAAATCTACAGAGGCCTTGGAGAGGATCTTAGATGGCATTTTTACATTTTTATTATTTTTCCTTCTGAAAATGCCTTGCTTGGTGAGATGTCAATTTGTATAATGCTATGCTGAATGAGTGCTATCTTAAAAGTGTTTTTTTCCCCCCATAGATTCCGTACCGCACACAATGAGTCTGTGACGCAGGCTGAGGTGCAGGCCATAAAAGACAGCGACTCCCAATGGTCCACCTGCCTCATCAGAAGTAAGTATGATATTGCATTAATTTGGGGACATATGCCCTTACATTGGTTGTAATTTTAACTATAGGCTGTCCTGGCATACTTGTGATCCTAGTTTACTGAGTTACTACACTGTCTCTCTGCATGCTATGTATGTGTTAACTTTGCTCACTGTAAGTTGCTCTGAATTAAAAGCTTCAGCTAAATACCTAAATTGTAAATATGATTTTACACAGTAGAAGAAAAATGTAATATTGGTGCAAGTGATTTGTTTGAAAAGGTTTGTTTTCTATTCAAACATTAGTGATTTCTATAATGTTTGCTAAATTAAATAACAGGGGTCTCCCATCACTGCAACTTGATTATTTTTAAATATGTTGAATCTAGAGCTGCAACAAAAACCTTTGGCAGGCCATACATCTAAACAGAAATCAGAAAACAAAAGGTGAGTTATACTGTCAGTTAGGACTGTTTGTTTGGATGTACGGGCTGTCAATGGTTAGTGGTGCAGCTCTAGAATAGATTGCAGATTTGTACATTTGGTCTGCTTATTTCTTCGAGTTATCATCCTTTTTAGATGCATTTATTTCATATTTAGAGTTAATTTAGTTGTATTTGTTGTTTAATTCACTAGAAGTTTGCAATAGAGCTATGAAAACCTAAAGGCCAGCAAGAAGATGGAGCTGGATGGGCCCATAGAGGACGTGAAGAGGAGGAAGATGATTACCAGCAAGAGAGATCGGGTGAGGTATTGCCCTGTTGTATTATGGTTGCATTTGTTTGATCATGTAACTTCAATTACCTTATGTAAGGGATATAACAGTGAGGTGGTCATTGCTGAGAAATGGTTTCACTACTCACAAAAACAAAGGCAGGTTTATGATCTTAAGTTTATTCTACAGGTCTGGGCAATAGAATTAATAGGTGGCAGACCGTGGCACACTTGAGTGAATCAAAGATTCTGTCTGGTGGGCATATTCTATTTCCTGGCCAAAGGTGGATTTTACCCAAAAGGTGGGGTTCTGAGAGGCTTCCTACCACAGGCTTTCATGATGGTATCATGAAACTGCCTTCGAGTCAGTAAATATCAAACTGTTTACTCAAGTGTTGATGATTCCCAAATGGGGGTCCACTGATGAGTAACTAATGCAACATTGTTTTCTCACCCAACTGTAAACATATCAACATTCAGCATATTTTTTTAACTGCTTTCATTGTGAGCTTGTAGATTTTAACAATAGTTATCAGTGGAACAGTCAACTAAATGTAATAAATCAACTCCTGCAAGTCCAAGTCCTTGTCAGGGTGGGCATCCCCAGTTCAAGTATGATTGTTATTTTTTTTCTAGACATAATATAGCCCCCATACAGTCATTTTTGATGGAAGCTGGCAGTAAGGGCTGCTTGTAGCAGTGAGTTGGATGATGCCTGTGACAAGCTGTTGAGCTGAAGTTAATGCATCTGTAAACCAATTGAAGTAGTAACTAATAACTACTTTTTCTTCCCATCTGTAACATGTAGAGTATTGTCATACAGTTCATATTGGATGAAAGTAATCTCTGGTTTTCCAGGGCTTTAATGCCTATTTCATTGTTACATTGTGTTGCCAAGAACAGGGTCAGATTCATTTTGTGACCTTGAATAAGTGTTTCATCTGGACCAGAATAATCCCTATTCTTTAAGATCCTAGTTGGTTTGGAGTTTGGAAAGGGTTGACATTAACTTGTTCCTGGTCCTTCTCTAGTCGCCAGCATTGATTATTGCCCTTATCTGTTTCATTCAACTTCCTCCTTAGTGGGCAGCAAGTTTAATGCAGGTAATCGCTTTATTGCCAGGTTTGACAAGAGAAACAAGGGACTTGGTATAAGTAAAACAAGCACAAAAGAACTAGGCTAAGTTTGACCACTCTAAAGTACACCGGCTATTTGAAAATGGCAGATCTATAAGGTTTGTTAACCATCTATGTGTGCAGTTAACCTGGTCACGTCTCCTCCTATCTATGCTGGCCCACAGCTGTTGCTCAGAGTGTGCTCAAAATATGGTTAGCTGTTTGATATATATTAAGTTGATTTTAACAAATGAGGATGGAAAGGCAGCATTCCCCTCTTTATCTGGCCGACATGGTGCTCAATGATGTAGGCCAAGTCACATCATTAAGGTAACTTTCCACCAAACAGACTACAAGAGACTCTTTCCAGCTCCTTCAGACTGGCAGTCTGTCGCTTTAGTTTGCACAGACTAAGCACAAACTTTAGTCGTCTGAAAGAACATGTTTTTGTACTGATGTGTGTTGCCAGGTCTGCTCATAATAAGAGACTTTGGACTTGTTTTCCTGTATAGTCGCTTGTAAATATTCATAGTTGCGGGTTGCTTAGTTTGGACTTGTTTTCTTAAGTGTGGTTGCTTATTTGGGCTTGCTTTTAAGTACATAGACCTGTTCCCCATGTTTCACTCACAGAATATATGTGGCAACACCAAACAATCAAACCCACATTTTATTATTCAAGCTTTGCTTAGGAATTGATCGATTTATGTTGAAATAGATACAGTAATATGGTATTGGTTCAAATGTGCAATGGGAAAATGTCCCTGGCTTATTTAGGCTTGTTTCTGTTGCAGACTAGAGGTCCACAGAACTAGAGTATATACTTCCTCATTGCTGAAAGGCTCCCAAAGGCAGCTTTTTGGCGCTTTTCCACTTGTTCCAACGCTGCGTTTTAAAATATGTTTGGTGGGAAAAGGGGCTTTAGGGATGTCCTCAGTGGTTTTGATGTTCAGAGACTACTGTAAAATATATGCACAACCCAATATGCTGTCACGCATGAAGGTCACACGATGGCACAAACACACACAGTATGCAAATTTAAAAAAAATATATAGTTTTTGCCAAGTAAAATTATTTTCATTGTAGGTCTGTTTTGTCTTTACATGTACAACCTGCTGCACAATGTTTTTTGTAACACCAACTAACTTTAGAATGGAGCTCTGGTCTAGACAGAAATCAATGGCAAATATTTTACACAATCCAGGGCAAGGGTTTTTCCTTGGCCTCTAGGTAGTATGTTTGAACAATGTTTATTCAGTGGAGTTATAGTGAAAACGGACAACCAGTAGCAAAAACATTGTCTCCCTATGCCTTCGGCCTGGTTGAGGCAACAAGCCTAAAATTGCTTATCATAAGCAGACAAGGCAAAACTGGGGGCCCCATATCAAAGGTTTTCCTTTTGACCAGAATGGGTGAATAGAACATGTTGAGTCTAACCTCCTCTTCCCATCTGTTACACAGCTCTTCAAGAAACAGGTCGGTGTTGGACAGAAGATACTGTCCAAAGAGGACCAGCTATACCTCAGCGGTGCAGTCGCCAATTTCGTCAGTGACAAGGACAAAACTGTTTTCAAAATCAAATCACAAAAGTGGCGCTCATCACGGCTGTCCAAAAATGGCGGACTGTCAGAAGGTCCTGGATGACAATGGGAAGAAGGTTGTGCAGCCCAGGTCCACCCATGTTCACACCTATCGTGGACAGTTCACAAGAAGAGCCCCCCTCCTGCCGAGGGCAAGCAGATCTACCTGCAGCAGAGTGAGGAGGACACCTCTGGGACTTAGTAAGGCTTGTTATAGGCTCTGTGTACAACTGTACTCTTGGGTTTTTAGAAGGGGCATAAATGTTTCCTGTTCAGATTCCCATGGCTTTGTTTCATTGGCTCAGCAGCAGATTTGAACCAGAATAACCAGAACAAGCTATGGAAGAACGGGAACCATTCATGCCATCTTCTGGAAACATGGGATTATAGTTTGCACAGTGCCAATTAACGGTGGTGTTCTGTTCATGCTTTTGGTTCTGATATGTTTATTCTGTCCAACACTGACCTGTTTCAAATAGTGTTCTTACCTACCTGGAGTGTGTTAAGTAAGAATTGGATGTGTTCTATTTATTTTACAGTATTTACCACCTGTACCCTTTTGTTTTACACTGTCCTTAATCAGATCTGTGCCACATCCAGATTGGAATCCAATCGGTATTAACATCATGTGACCATTAAAACCAATTGGATTCCAATCTGGATGTGGCCCAGATCTGATTCATGCTGGATTTGGCTGCCAGAGTAAATGAAAAACCTGGGATTGCAGTTTTGAACACAGCCAATCAAGGGTGTTCTGGTGTTTTTTATTTTTATTATTTTATTTTTTGTTCTCCTCGTCCTTTTTCTTTTTTCCACTCTTTCAACCACCAGTGTTCAAAAGTTTTACCACATGCACCCTTGTTTTTCAGTAATTGAGAAATGTTTCTTTTAAGGAGGTTTTAGCTCATTTTACTTTTACCATTTGTACACTTGTTTTTCCATAATTTAGGTGCTCTTAGGAGGGTTTTAGCCCCTATTTTATATTTGAAGAGGACTTAATATATGGTTACAGGTCGTATCAGTACAGAATCCTGAGATAAATACACCCCGTGTTTGGACTTCATATATGGTCACAGGCCGTATCAGTACAGAATCCTGAGCTAAAATACACCCCGTGTTTGGACTTCATGTATGGTTATAGGCCGTATCAGTACAGAATCCTGAGCTAAAATACACCCCGTGTTTGGACTTCATGTATGGTTATAGGCCGTATCAGTACAGAATCCTGAGCTAAAATACACCCCGTGTTTGGACTTCATATATGGTTATAGGTCGTATCAGTACAGAATCCTGAGCTAAAATACACCCTGTGTTTGGACTTCATATATGGTTACAAGCCGTATCAATAAAGTATCCTGAGCTAAAATACACCCTGTGTTTGTACTTCATATATGGTTATAGGTCGTATCAGTACAGAATCCTGAGCTAAAATACACCCTGTGTTTGGACTTCATATATGGTTACTGGCCGTATCAATAAAGTATCCTGAGCTAAAATACACCCTGTGTTTGGACGTCATATATGGTTATAGGTCGTATCAGTACAGAATCCTGAGCTAAAATACACCCTGTGTTTGGACTTCATATATGGTTACAGGCCGTATCAATAAAGTATCCTGAGCTAAAATACACCCTGTGTTTGGACTTCATATATGGTTACAGGTTGTATCAATACAGAATCCTGAGCTAAAATACACCAAGTGTTTGGATTTGAAATATGGTCACAGGTCATATCAATACAGTATCCTGAGCTAAAATATATCTGGTGTTTGGACTTGAAATATGGTCACAGGTCGTATCAAGACAGTATCCTGAGCTAAAATACACCCAGTGTTTGGACTTGAAACATGGTCACAGGTCGTATCAATACAGTATCCTGAGCTAAAATACACCTGGCGTTTGAACTTAAAATATGGTTAGAGGTTGTATCAATACATTGGATATGAGTTATGACTCATCTCCAGAAATGACAACTGTCCATTTCTGATGAGATATTTTAGACACTGCCTGGAGTTATTTTCAGAATATGGCATGTGGTCGTATACAGTATCTGGGAAAAGATTAACTCCATATTCTAGCAAGAATAAAGTGGTCCCATATCGGGGGTTCGATATGCTCCGAACATGAAATGTATTTCACTTGCTGTTCGGAGAGTATCCAATCTGGATATCAGCACATATATAGTTACAGGTCATATCAATACAATATATGGATTTAAGATACTTCTGGTGTTTGGACTTGAAATATGGATAGTGGTCATATATGTACAATATCTTGACATTGGATATGAGTTAAGAATCATTTCCAGAAATGACAGCTGTCCATTTCTGATGAGATATTTTAGACAGGGATTAGAGTTATTTTCCGAATATGGCATGTGGTCGTATACAGTATCCGGGATAAAGATTAACTCCATATTCTAGCAAGAATAAAGTGGTCCCATAATGGGGGTTCGATATGCTCCGAACATGAAATGTATTTCACTTGCTGTTCGGAGAGTATCCAATCCGGATATCATCATACATGACTTGTATCTGGTAATATTCGGGCAACGATATCTAGGGATTCTTGGTCTTTTTGCCCAGTGTTAGTTATTCTGTTAACCTGACTGCGCCAGATGGTGGCAGCAGTGCGTATGCCTGGATAACGCTCTGCCTTTACCATCTGAGATTCCTCAGATGGTAAAGGCATGGTCAGATTCCTTGAAAAAATGGCCCGCCCCTTACATCGGGTCTCCCCGAGCGATCCCAGATTGTAAGGCAGAGCGTTATGCAGGCATACGCACTGCTGCCACCATCTGGAGCAGTCAGGTTATTATACTGTAGTTACTTTGTAGATTTGGATTATTATTACAAAACTTACATTAACAACTTCAACCCTATATATACTGTACAATTCAGCCATTTGAAAATAACTGATCAACAAGCTCACAATGCGTCGCGATGTGACACATTGTGAGCTTGTAGATCTGTCATTTTCAAAATATTTGCACACATTTGAAAACTTGAAATGGGACATTCTGCATAATGAGTATACTTTAAATTTTTGTACTTTACGTACGTTTTGATACTAATACCTTTGTACTTTTACTCAAGTACATTTTGAATTCAGTACTTCTGCTTGTAACAGAGTATTTCTACATTGCAGTATTGATACTTTTACTTAAAGTTATACTATGTAACTTTTTTTATAAAACATATCTTAAAATTGTCCTAACTATTAAATCGCTAAAGTTTTAGAACCCCCACTCCGTTCATTTCAGCCCCAAAAGCCTTTTCTTTATATGTTTTCTACCTAACCGTGACAGGGGCGGGCTTTCCCGGCAAAATTACGTCATTTGCATCATCTGTATACGTTGTGTATACGTTGGCCAATCACATCGCAGATCATACACACGTGATACACTACTGGCCAATCCGCGTCTCTTCAGGAAGTAGCTTCCCTCAGCAACCAGTGTTTACGATGGTGAAGGATTCTTAACCTCTCACTCTCCAAATGCATACATACGCTCTTGGAAAATTACGTTATACCCCTCCACGGATTCGTATCGGTTGCGGCGCCGCTCCGGTGGTCCGCCGCGGCGGTGGTCCGCGGCGACTCCGGGCGAAAAACGGCCGTAAAAAGCAATACCGCGACTGACCACTAGTTTAGCAACTTACACAGTATAACTTTAAGCAAAACATTTGAGCACTTTTTCCACCACAGAGGTTATGCGTTTTACCACACAACCTAAATGCATCTAGTCACACTTTCCGGTGGCATTCTTGATCCTTTTTTGCTGTGTTTTATACTGTATTTTAAAAACATGCTGTCAATTCATTTACATACTCACCATCCTATTTTAAATGTATAAACTTGGACTTCCGGGATGACTGAGGCAATGTCTGAGACAGACGCGTTCTCATTTGCTCTCCCTCAATCGAGGTAACTTTCCCACTCGAATAACTGATAACTAAAAACTAACCCTAACCCTAAACCTAAAACTAACCCACGTTATTATTATTATGTTTTTACATTTGGATAGTTCTCATTTAAGTGATTTAAACAATGTCCATAACATAAGCCTATGGAAAATGTTAATGGGGATTTATTTTTTATTTTCAATTCATGGGTGTGTGGTTATATAGTAAAGTCATGACTCAATAGAGGCTATATATGTGCGTGATACGCACATATATAGCCTCATACCCAGAAGTTATGCGGGAACGCCGAGTGGCAAAAAACTACTTTCTGGCCTTGACAGGCCACACATCCAAACAGAAAAGAAAAGTCCTATCTGATTGCATTAAACAACGTTAAATGACGTTAAACTCACTTCACCACTCACTTTGCCACTCGATATGCCATTCACTTTATGCATGAGCATACCCTCAATTGGGACCACAAATGCCAGGCTATATATTGGTCTCTATATCCAGACCTGCTTGTAAGCATTGGTTTTGGTAAATTAAAACACCAATCTTTGGAATTGTCATGGGTGGTGTGCAGATAGAAGAGCAAATCTTAAAATCAGCATTGTTCCCATATTTTTTTGTATAATATGGGTTCATGCGTGGGTACAGGTCTTTATCATTTTCACCATATTGGTAAGCAGCGGGCAAGTTAGTCACTATAGTTCTCTGTAACGTTTTGCAAATTCTAATCTCTTTTATAAAGATTTATCACAAGTGAAAAAAAAACAATAGGGCCCAGCTCCTACAGTGGGTTACAACATTTAGCGTCGCCAAGTCTAAAATGACACCAGTAGACACCTCTAGACACCTAGAGGTACCTCTGTCAAACACGCCTCCAAATTCTTAACCGCGCCCCCTAGAAATGTGATATTTTATTTCAACGTGTAGTGTGGCTGTTCAGCCACGGGGTGGCGATTCTTCAATATGAGTCGACTATTCCAGTCTATTACTTGTTGGTTACTTGTTATCTCTACCTGCATTGTGAGCTTGTAAATAGTTTCTTTTCTTTTCTATGAGTTATTTTTGCACTCAAATTGTAATTATTTGTTTAACCCATTTAGGCCTAGGATTAGTGACTGCTTTAACTATTGAAAAATAGCAAATATACAAGCTCACATGTAGATCTGCTATTTTTTTTTTTGCAAGTCTTTGAATATATCTACTTAAAAGCGAACATTTGTAACTCAAATATTTGCTTCTGGGGGGTCCCTGGAACAACATATTTTGAGATGGGGGGTCCGTGGCCAAATACCTGTAATTTTGGGGGTCCTTCACATGAAAAGGTTTGAGAACAGCATGATTTCGATTTTAGAGGAAGGATTTAGAAATCGGGTCAAAGATCGGGTCAAAGATATTCAAAGACTTGCACTCATTTTCACAATTTTTCAAAAATAGCAGATCTACAAGCTCGCAGCGCGGCACTCTGTGCCGCGTTGTGAGCTTGTATATCTGCTATTTTTCTAAAGTTAAAGCATGAAATAATGGTTAAAGTGGTTCAAAGCTAACGCGACTTGGGCGCGTTCCAGGTATTTGAGAGTTAAATGTTAATAAAATTGCCTTGCTTAAATGGAGATTGTTTGTATATATTGTTGAAATCAGAGCCAAATGAATCCACAACCCTCAAAATCAACTGAACTTAAAATAAAGGGATGAGCCCTGGCCCCCGTATAATGTAAGTATTATATTATAAGTATTTCCATTTCCACAGGCCACAAATATAAAATACATTATAAACTGTTCCTGTAGTATCAATTTTGAGAGAGAAAGAGAAAGAAAATGTTGTGTATTTTATTCTTATGTTATCTTGTCCGCTTAGTTTGACAGGGCTGAATAGATTAATGTAGGCCTATGTTTTATGATAATATTCTAAATCTACAAAGTAACTAGTAACTTAAGTTGTACAAATAGTGGAGTAAAAGCATAAAAAAATATATTTACCCTCCCCTAAAAACATGACATTTACTACAGTAAAATTATGCCTAAATTAAAACCTAAACTTATAGTTATTCCTAACCTTATCCTCAGTAAAAGTAGCGTTTGACCGCAAAAAAGGATTATAGGATCATGTTATAGGCTACCGCTATCCACTGGGTGATTTTACATCAGTATTGTTGTCTTGAGGTTATCTTGTCTGTGGTGGCAGAAAGTAGTGGCTAAGCGGGACGCGAACCCGGGGCGCATGGATTGAAAAGACAAAACATTATCCACTAGGCCACAGAGTCCACAGTATATCACCATAGGTCATGATAATCCAATGATACTTTTTGCGGTCAAAACGCTACTTTTACTGAGGCTAAATTAGTTCAAAGTAAACATCTCTTAAAATCAGTGGTGGAAAAAGTAATCAAATGTATTACTTAAATAAAAGTATCAATACCACAATGAAACAGAAACACTCTGTTACAAGTAGAATTCTGGAATTAAAAATGTACTTGAGTAAAAGTACAAGTAAACATGTGTCTCTTAAAGTCTCAAGTTTGAGAGAGAGAGAGAGAGAGAGAGAGAGAGAGAGAGAGAGAGAGAGAGAGAGAGAGAGAGAGAGAGAGAGAGAGAGAGAGAGATGTTTGTATTTTACTTAAGTTATCATGTGTCTATGTCCGCTTAGTTTGACAGAAAAGGAGAGAAGAGAGTTGGGGGGAGGGGATTGCAGTGGACACCTTTGTATTTCAGATAGTGAGCCAGTGAAGTGAAATAGCCTGTTTTTTCTCCTTTTTTTGGACAGCTGCTCCCCTTGTTAACTTGTATTAGTGCAGGGGTCTTCAACAGGGGGTCCCGGGGTCCTCAGAGTTACTCTAAGGGGTCCTCTAAATCTTTGTGTGATAGAAAACTTTATATTAACCACTTGAATCCTAGCATCCATATTCTGAGAACTTTGGTCAAAAATAGCAGATCTACAAGCTCACAACACCTCACACTGCAAAGTGTTGTGAGCTTGCAGATTGGCTATTTTCGGCAAATACTTTAGGTGTGGAGGGGAAAAAAGAGCATACTAAGCAGTAAGCACAGAGGTTGAGGTACAAAAGGTTGTGGGGGCCCCTGCTTCATCTCTCTCTCAACTAAGAGGTCCTTGATCTGAAAACGTTGAAGACCCCTGTATTAGTGTATTTTTCTTATTGAACTTTTTTTCCCCACATGATTCCACAGTAGCTTAAGGTGTCTCCCGAGACTACCCTTCCCCCTCTTCACACCTCATAGCTGGGTCTCTCTTTGCATTGAATCATTTGCTTCAGAACACAACACGCTGTCTATCTGTGTCAAACAACACTGTTAAATCGCTATTTCACTTTAAAAGGCTCATGTCTCACCACAGATATCATGTTTGCTTTTAGTCTCTGAGCACATACACTTTTCTTTATAAACTTTAAGAGAACTTTCAGGTCAACCGTAGCCTATACTCCTATTTTGGTTCAGTTTTGTGAGCTTGTAGATCAGCTGTTTTCACCAGTTTGTTTCCTGGGAAAATGTCTAATTTCCAGAGACTCTGTGGGTTCATTTAGGGGGGTGGTCATTTGTACACAGTCAGAGTTAAGGGGAGAGAGACCTTGACATTTGGAAGTTTGAGAAGCACTACTGTAGAACATAATTAATAAAAAATGCAGTGCAAATAAGACTTAGTATACATTTTTTGTATAGTCTCCTCTTATCACTTGATTAAAGAAAACATTATTTGATAACGTTTCATTGTGCTCCTAAAATTATTTATATTCTACCAGATGTTTCATGTGCCACTTGTGAAAATACAAAGCGGCTTGTAGTCACACCAGTAAATGCAAATACTTGGTAAAACCGGTTTCACTTATGCGCGGGGGAGGGATTGTCAGAATTGAATCAGCCTTTATCCCACCTTTATCCCATGATTTTATAACCCATTTTTCACCCAGTGTCAAGTCAATTTTTAATTAACTTGTTCATAAAGATTTATTAGTTGTCCCAGACACCAGGACAAGCCTAAAGTCTATAAATATAGTTTGTGCCTCAGGAACATTTAAAATGTACTTGTGGCTTTTGCTTTCACTTTTTCAAACAATGAAACTATATGAAATCTATGATAAGAGTGTGGAGGGCTCCCTCCCTGCTTCATCTCTCTCTCTCAGCTAAGGGGTCCTCGGCCTGACAACGTTGAAGACCCCTGGGAGGAGGCAGAGGAGGAAGAAATGTTCCCTGTGTTACCGGTGCAGTGTGAGACAGGAGCTGCTCATGGACTGACCTATAGTTACTAATCCTGCAACGATAAATGACACACACACAGAGAGAAACGTGCATGCGTGCACTGCACTCAGCTGCAGAGAGAGAGAGAGAGAGAGAGAGAGAGAGAGAGAGAGAGAGAGAGAGAGGCGGAGAAGTCTCATCAAATGACAGAACGTTGTGACACAAACAATTACAAAATAATTGGTTCACACACTGTCCCAAAACAACACAAACGTGACATAATAATAAGCTAAATATAAGGAAACGAAAAAGACACAACTTTTGTTCACATGTTCAATTGAATTTGTTCTTTATTTGGAAACAAGGCAGTAGGCAACATTTTTCCAATAGCCTCATAAAGTTGTTCATAAAGATGTATTAGTTGTCCCAGACACCTGGACAAACATTTGATTGTGGTTTAATAATAATAATGTAATGGCATCATGGTCATAAATGTAGGCCTAATGCCTGTCTCCATTCCTCCTCTTCTGGTAAATTTCAACGTCTCAGAAGAACATGTGACAGCGAGGAGGTTTTTGAGAACCAAGCCTCTGACATGACCAATCGCTTTTGCGAAAGGGTCCCTTTCTAATTACAGAGTGAAAGGTCAAGTTAAAATGTCAAACTATTATTTACCACACTGTACATGCTTTTAAGCTACTTGAAGTACAAAAAAAAGTAAAAGTACTCAAGTACATTTACTCAGTTACAATATAGAAATACTCTGTTACAAATATAAGTCCTGAATTAAAAATGCTGGCATGCTTACTTGAGTAAAAGTCCAAAAGTATTGGTATAAAATAAAAAGCCTACAAAAAGGAAAAGCTAGGCTTTAGAGGCTACATCAATTATATTTAATTCAAAGGAGCTTTACTGGCATGATAAAATACAATAACAACAGTTCAGTTGAGATTTTTTTTTTTATTATTTTGGAGGTGGGGGTAGAATACTGAGCTACATCACACACAGAGTAGACAGCCTTTGCATACAGCCAGGATGTGGAGGCGGGCTTTGACGCTGGGTGACGCCCTGCTCACATTGAAAGGGACAAAGCCGACGTGTGATATCGGCTGAGTGCCAGGAATGCAGTTTGGCCAGTGCCATCATAACCAACAAGGAAACAAAGACAGACAAGCGAACAGCAGAGCTTTTCCATAATGAAACATGCTCTCTTTGATTATAATTATCCGTTTTAGTCCCATAGCCAGTTTTCAATTATAAACTTCTATAATCATGTTTCATGAAACATTATAGAGTAAGTAAGTAAATTCCATTCAGGGCCGCCAGTGAGATGTAACAGAATTACCCTAGCTGTCAAACATTTTGCTAGGGATGTTGAATTTCAATCTTTGTTAGATATGTTACAAGACACTAGGGCTGTCACAATTATTACATAATCGTCTAATCGTGATTATTTGACATTATCGCAATTATTTTGTCATAATCGTCATAATCGTGAATGTTGAAAAATGTCAGAAATAGTGGAAATAGCAGATCTACAAGCTCACAACGCGTCGCATCGCGACGCGTTGTGAGCTTGTAGATCGGTTATTTCCACTATCAATGTTATTTTTAAGTAGTAAGTTGTCAAATATGTCAGTAATGTATTTGTATATTTAGGTTATGTGTCATATACCATATGCAACTTCAAAGCCTAAAATCCAAACAGAAATGTAATTGTCAACGACAAATACACAATTAAATCGTTAGTCGCCAATTATTTGAGTGACAATTAATCGTCTTGTAAAATGTCATATCGTGACAGCCCTACAAGACACCTTTACGAACACATTGGTGAAGACATTGTATGGTAAGGAATTTATTCCCAGGGTTTTATTAAAATTCCCTGAATATTAGCAAAACAATCGAAAGCTTTGTTTTATTATTATATTTGATATTATCTTGATAAGTTCCTCCCACGCTGAGAAAGGCTTACACCGAAAAGCTATGCAAAAAGTAATGGCACACAATTTAATTTCAATTCAAAGGTGATTTATTGGCTTATTGACATGAGAAAACATATTTTTACATTGCCAAGCAAGAGTTAAAATATAATAAAATCTTAGTTTCTTCATGAAATTATTGGTAATGATTTGAATTTGTGTAGAACAAAAATTACCCAGTGTTTATTTTTAAATGGACCCTTACAAATACAAATGAGATATTTAATTAACATTTAATGAAAAAGTCCTATGCCAAAATGTATTTTTACACCATTTAAAGTATAATTACTCTCTAGTATCTACAGTAGTCTCTTCTGTGGTTCATTTCAATCCCCAGCAAAATAGTTAAACTAATTGCTCTGCTATGCCATCTAGTGTCACTTGACTGTATTGCAGAAGATAAGCTGAAAGGACGGCCTCCTATTTTTAGACACACCCATCTCCAGAGAGACCGGTGGGTATCCAGAGGTACCTACAGATACCTGTGGCGACCCTATTTCCTGTAAGGGACTGTATCTACAGGTGTTTCAACTAGCCTTTAATTAGGACATCGCTGACATCTAGGTGGTTAAATGGGTACAATAATTTGACTTGTAAAGGCTGCATAGAAAATGTCACATTAACATGTAATGAAATTCATCTCAGCAATCATTAATTGGGTTGCCCTTTTACAAAGGAGAGCACTGTTGGTCCTATCCCGAAGATAGACTATATGAGAATCGTACAAGTGATCACCTTTTGCACTGTGTAACCAACGTGGCCTCAAAATGTCCATTGCTATGTTGTAATTACTGTACTACTATGTGCTTCATGCTTGCAATAATGACTGGTGTTTTCTTATTATCCTTACACATTATGCCCCTCCCCCTCTCCTTGATTTTTAGGGTTGAGTAATTGGCCTAAACTATATCACTCTCTCACACACCTCATCTCTCCACTGTGATGGTGGACATGGTAACGGTTAAATGGGATTACAAGAGTTGTTTTTATGTTTTTGGGGGCACAGGGTCCACCATCAGTAGTAGTAGTAGTAGTACACATGGATGATCTGTTTTATCAGATCTCTGCCAGGCCAAAGGATGGGTCTGTAGGGCCAATTTTGGAAACCGCTGAATAGATTATATATATATATATATATATATATATATATATATATATATATATAAAACATGTCTAAAGATGCTCTTGAACCCCAAACCTTCTGTTTGTTCAAATCCAGCATTTGTAATCTAAATACTACCAGGCAGTTAAAAACATGTACTTTATGCATGTTTTGATTAACCAATGATTTTTCACCATGCAGAAAGTACGCACACACAAATACACCCACGACACAGAAAGCGTGTGTGCAGATTTTTGATGGGGAACTTTTTTAGGGGTCCCTCGTGTCATTTTACAAAAATGTAATACATTATGTGATGTTGCAACTTTCCAGCTATTACCCCCTGTTTCCTCGGCCTCCTGCATCTCTACCACAAACAGCCTAAGATGTTAACTTTAAGATGTGGGCAAACTAAAGCCAGGAGCCAGTTAACTATCACACAATCTGACTAGCCATCGTCAAAGAAAAGGTCGATCCTTTACACTTGACTGGAGCTCAGTTGTAACTCGAGCTCAGTTAGGCTGTTCTTGAGAGACTGAATATCACATAATTGATTGTGATTGGAAATTGGGGAAACAATTAACCTGACTGTACAAACCAAGCTAACAAAAGCTTATGAAATGAACACATCTCAGTTATGTAGCTGTAAGTGTAAAAGCAACCATTTATTGATGAGGGAGTGAGTGTGTGTCTCAATTTGTTTGCAATGCAACTGGCTTTTCTTTTTCTTTTACAAAATGAGTTACTCATGATCTCCTCGGGAGACATGTGACAATGAGCTTCAACCAGCTTTTCGATATTCCATACTGTTTGCCCGTAATTGACTTCCCCAAATAGTCAGTGGTTATTAAAACAGAATGAGCGCCATACAATCCTTAAGACTTCCCCAGATGTAGTTTCTGCCTGCCATGGTTACCAGGTTAACTGAAATAGGATGCCAAATAGGGGCTGTTTTGGCAACAGGTGAGCAAAACACTACATTTCCCATCAACTTTAGCGGCCAATCCAGCCGAGTGCATTTACTCATTCAGATCGGTGGTTCTGCGCACGATACACTGCACTGGTTCAAACCTCCATAGATGCTCCGTTGTAAACAGGAACCATCTTATAGCGCCGTGGGACTGGCATTTTTGCTCCCGGTCGGGATTTTACTTCACCGCACTAAAGATCACATGTCCGCCCGTCATGCACACCACTGTTCGCGAGCACAATGCACATGCACGCTCGCCGGTAAGTTTAATGCATTTAATATTGGCGTCCAATGTGTTGTTAAACTGTAAACATAATAAAACAGTATTATGTAACATAATCTGTTCTGTGTAGGTCTGAAATGAATGCAATGCACACAGTGGTAGGATGTAAATTATATGATTTTTTATCCCACGATTTTGTAACCCATTTTCACCCAGTGCCAATTGCCTATGTAATCCTGGGCTTTGCTCTACCTCTGCCGCCTGGGGAGACAACGGACTGACCTCATGCTTCCTTCTATGGATGAGGAGTCCAAGTTGCTTCCCCCAGGGGGAGGCATTATAGAGACCAGGATTAAATTATGACTTGTTTGTCCGTCGCCCAGGACAAAGACAACTACAGATGACAGGTGGCCCATTCTTATGTTTTATGAAACCTCTCTCTCTCTTTGCTCACACTACAGGTTAGACGGGCAAATCAAGACTGGGAAATAAATAGAACAGTCAGGCAGATGAATCACACTGCAGCAAGATGGAGAAGTGTCACCTTCAGGTTTAATTACGTCAATGACCAGTTAAAAAAAAGAGGCATAGAGAGGGGTGGGTGTGACTCATATTGACAAATAGCATGAAGAATGAGGAAGTCAGAATTTAGGTTTTAATTTTTTTGTTAGTTGTGGCTCACACTGTAATTGTTTTCAAGTAATCAGTAATCTGTTGTGACACTTTGTTGAAAATCATAAATCCATATACATTACTTAAAATGTTTAATTTGGTTCAATAAAGAAACAATCAGCATCCTAAAACAAGCCATACCAATACCAAAATATCTGAGGTCTGAGGTCTATAGCACATTTTAAATGAAAGGCGATTGTCTATTAATTCTCTTGATGATGATAATTTCTTTGTGTAGTCAAATGCATCTTGTCACCCATGTTTTGCAATAACCAGTATGTCATCAGAATGGCAGAAATTCTATTTAACGTAATCTGATCAAATCAAATGCAGAGTCGATGGGTGGGGGTCCACATAACAGATGTTAACATTCAAGTTACGAGGGCGTTTCTTCAGGATGAAACAATAGAATATTCCTTCACCAATATAAAACAACAGAAAACAACCCAAAGCTCAGATCCACAATGACTCTAATGCCTAATTTATTCGCCATCGATGACGGTGTCCTGCTTTGAAAATAGTACATCTACAAGCTCACTTGAGCTTGCAGATCTGCTATTTTTAGTACAAGACAGGTATAAATCAGGCTTAAGTGGGCATTTGCAATATCTACACGCTTTCTTTTCAAGGTACCAGATCAGACACACGTGTCTCGTCTTCAGTAACAGCATGCATGGATCTGGTCTTGGAAAAGCAAAAAACACTACAAAATACCACTATACATATAGTATCTCCAAATCAAGCTCTGTGCATTTTATATACAGTTTGCTTTCAACACTCCTAGAATCTATAATTGCTTTAGGGTGGCACAGGGCATACTGTAATTCTAGAAAAGCAAACAATATCATATAAATAATGAAACAGCAAAACATGATGATACAGAGAAGGAAACATATCAATGTAATGGAGCGTAACAAAGAATAGTCAACTTAAACACAAGGAACATACATTTAAGTTAAGCAACGATATCAAGTTCACATTCCCCCATCTTACTGTGTATGAAGTGGTGTCATGGCAAATTACTTTAAGTCTGATGCTCATCCTTTTATGACAATTTCCATGGAAACAACATAGGCAGAATGTTCTATCCTGTTGTCATGGTCTGTTGTCAAGGTACAGTTTGCAACCAGCTCCAGGCTACATGTTCCATCCATTTTACTCCACACATCATCATCATCCCCCCTCCTTCCTCATTCCCTTCGTACTCTGAAGGCATTCAGGTGAGTTTCTCTTTAGTTCAGTGAAAACGCATAATATACACTTCTCCCTACACAATGTTCTTGGTAGCATTCTCATTCAGTCTCTCCATGTAATTCCGGAGCTCCTGTGAGTCCCCCAGCTGGATATCCGGACACACCCATTTTATATCACTGGTCTGCACCAGTGCTAGTGGGCTCAGTACGGGGCATCCATTGCTGGGCTTGACATTAGCAAAGGTGCTGAACTTGACCCTCTTCCTCTTGGTGGTGGGCGAGTTAAGCGTCTCATTCCTATGATCCCTTCCCGCTGAGCTGCAGCCTCCCTGGCCGCTGGCGTTGCTGCGCAGGCCCCCGCCATTGAGTAGTTGGCTGCCTTCTTCCAAAGAGCCACCCAGCTCATCTTGCTGTTGCTGCTGGAGGCATAAACCCTCTTCCTGACCCAACCAAACCCAGTCATGGGCATGTGGCATAGCCTCAGGGGTCTCTATGGAAAGATGCTTGCTCCTGTATTTATAGGCATAGGAGATACAGTTTATGAGAAAGACTAGGATGGCCAGGCAGAAGACGCCGAGCAGGGCATACATGCCGATCTCCAGGTCTGTCAGGCCCCGGCGGGACGACACGTCCTCCTCGGTACTCTGACCCGGAGGGACCTCTGCCTGCTTTGGGTATTCAGAGAATTCCCCTGGGACCCCGACCCCACTGTCAGCCGAGAGGCGGCCCCCATTAGGCCTCACTGGCATGTGGCCCTTGACGGTTGTGGCCCCCCGGTTCATTATTCCCGCTTCCATGTCAGAGAAAGATCCACCATAGTAAGGGGAGTCAGGGTGAGTTTGGCGGTCTCCCGGCCGCTTGAAAGGCTCCTCGTGTCGGCCGACCCTCACCCGTACGTTCCCTACACCGGCAGCCAAGACAGTTCGGCGCTTTCCCTTCTGACACACCTCAGACTGACTCATCTCCACGCGGACCAGCAGTCCCTGACCTTCTCCCTTGGCGACGATGACGGGCCACTTCCACGCCATGTCACGTCGCACCACCACCACCTGCTCATCCAACGACGTTGCTGAGAGAACAAAGTGGGCCGGGTTGTAACTGTCCAGAGGAGTCATAGAGCCATCACTGAACTGGAGCCATGCACTGAGGAGGGACTCCTAAGTAAACAAGAAACACACAAACACAAAGAAGTTATGATTGTTGCGCCTGCTATTTATTTGTATTCCTCCTGTACGGATGAATACAAATAAATAGCATATATATATATAAATAGCAATAATATAAAATAAATAATATTCTTATGCTCTATACTGTATGCTAGAGGTCCACACCTACGTTGCACTAACGATCCAATACGTCTGAGACAAAGTGACGGGGGGTACCAGTCTGTCTGTGTCCCTTTTGTGCCCATATTTAGAAATCTCTGTCTACCTGTGTTTCTTTTCTGTCCAAATATGGAGATCTCAGTATCTGTCAGTACTTGTCCCTCTTATGCCCAAATATGGAGATCTCTGTCTGTATCTGTCAGGCCTTGTCACTTTAATGCCCATAGAGATCTCTGTATCTGTCCTTCTTTGTCCTTTTTCTGCCCATATACTGTATGGAGATCCCCGATGTCATCAGTATACAGTATGCCCATCTCTGCTGTCACAGTCAGCATGACACGCCTAATTTGGGTGTACCTGCAGTGGTAATGCTATGATATTATGGTTATGTCTGAGTCATTGTGAACTTAATGTACTGTATGGTCTGAGTCATAGTGACAGGGCAGTGGACCACCGGCTGATACGCCCACCCTATAGCCACATATACACTTACAGTACACATACAGTAAATATTATACACTAGTAAGACGCCTCTAGAAAACACTAGAAAGTCCTATGATGTCTATGACATCTGACATCATACCCTTTTATGGCCATACATGGAGATCCCTGTCTGTAGAACCAGCCGTTAGTGTGTTATGTGGCCGATGTGGCCTCCATAATAATGGAGGCCAATAAATCCATAATAAAAGTCCTGTTAGATATGGGCTTAATATTGATGACATCAGGGAACTCCATATATGGGCATAAAAGGGATTCTGTTAGTTTGACATCACAGTGAAGCCAGAGCGTGATGTCAAGGCAGCAAACCCATTCTGTTCCCCTGACATCACAGTGATGTCAGAGCATGATGTCAGGCGTGACAGAGATACATACGGACAAGCTGTGACCGTTCACATACTAAACTTGCGACCTGTGGTCGCAATCACAATCAGGAACTGCAACTGACGCGTAGTAACAATAAGGAAAACAGAATGTAGTATTGTAGGTGGAGGTCGCGGCAGAGATTGATGTTTCCAGACGGGTTGAAGCCTACTTTTCAATGCCACAAGCGATGCAGATTACGTGTACCTGTTTGAGAGTGTGCATGACTTCCTGCGTGGTAGCAGTGGCCAGGACGGCCCTGTTGCTCCCTGGGCTGAGTTGAAGAGACAAGGAGAGACCAGACACCAGCTGAACTCCCAGCTCTGTCACGCTGACTTTATCATCCACCACCCTGATGCTCTTCTCAGCCAGGACTGATGACGACAGAGGGGACAGCACCTGCAACACATACATGCACACACACGCACACACATATGCACGCACACATGCACGCACACACACACACGCACGCACGCACACACACACAAACAGGATGAAATGTCATATACCACAGTTCCATCACTGTTCAATGAATGCTCTTGAGCCAAAGCAGTTAAATCAGTACTGCTCAATCATTAAAGAAATATTTTGTCCATGAAAAAAAATACCTGACATGCTTGAGAAAGCACAAACACGGTTCCATACACATTCTACATAATCACACAGCAGCACATATAGAGCACATACAGTACAAAGCATGTACGTACACCGCACTGATACATCCTCCACCTCCCAGAGGTGCTGGCTGTGTGGACCTGTAAACAGCAGTGATGTTGTGATGAGATGGGAAGCCCTCCCATCCGCTCCAATTAGGACCCCAGTCTCTGGCCGAAGCCTCCCCCACATCTGTACGTTTACCCAGCTATAATGAACTGTCAGCACTGATCACCTGCTCATCTGTACCAGCTCTTTTCCCTGTTCGCCCTCTCTCCGTTTGCATCTACCCTTTACCCTGTTCTTCCCACGCGCTGACATCGCTAACCTTGAACGCTAAACGCACAGATAAAGTCACTGAGGGCTCAGAGCTGGCAGATGCAGTTTAATCATACCTCTAAGCTAAGGGCGAAGGTGCTATGTGTATAGCAATGGTTACCGTTGGAGTGCACAGCGAGCGTTCGAAGGTAGAAGTGTAATATTTAATGTTAATATACTATAAACTTTAATAACGTTAAGAATGCGCTGGTCGAAGGTTGCATTATTGTAATAATTATTCATACAGTATTTAACAAGAGAAATTATACAGTAACCTCTCTCAACAAAGGCGCAGCACTCTCTCTTCAATTGTAAGAGCATAAGTGCAGTTTCATAACCTGACACTCCATGTACATTTGGCTCTCATTTATGAATAATGTTCCAAACTTGATACAAAAAAATAAATAAAAAAATACTGACTATAATTAAAATGAAACACCACATTTTCAAATGTAAATATTAATTATACTGTATGAAGGAGGATACAGTATGCATTTGGATGAATGTAAACTCAGGTTGCACTCATTTAGAGAGAGGGCGAGATCATTTAGCGACCTACAACCTAAACCTAACCTCAGTAACCTTACCTCAGTAGGCTAACCTGCCGACGCAACCTCCCGACCGGGTCGCTAAATCACCGACCGCGCCGCTAAAGCGAGCGACCGGGTCGCTAAATCGACCGACTGAGGCGCAAAATCTTCCGACCGGGTCACTAGATGTACCAACCGGGTCGCTAAATCTACCGACCTAAAACTGCAGGCAGGTCGGTAGATTTAGCGACCGGGTCGGTCGATTTAGCGGCGCGGTCGGTGATTTAGCGACCCGGTCGCTCGATTTAGCGACCCGGTCGCTCGATTTAGCGACCCGGTCGCTGAAAACTACCGACCACGTTGCGACCCGGTTGTAGGTCGCTAAATGATCTCGCTCTTACTGCTCATTTATGCAAGGTATTGACTTTGAGAGACCCAGTGCCTAAAAGGTGACATCTCATTATGAGTTCAAAAGGCTGGCACTCATACATTTCCATCATCTTCACACTGAGAACAAGCAATAGCTTCACTTTCACATATTCTGACACTGTGTGCCTGGCATTCCTGCCACTGCCTGGCATTCCTGGCATTCCAAGCTCGATGTCACCGGCATTTTCACCTGTCAATTCTGCTTTGTTGACCGGGGACCCAGAGAGGTCTATACTTGGTGGTCCTTTCTTCACTCTACGCCAAATCTCTTTGCCAAAAACAGCCGATCTACAAGATCTATTCAAAGAACGAATAGATGTGAATGCTTAGGAATAATGTACAAACAAAACTATTTCGAAGGTTTATTGTGTCTAATGCTTTTTGGACAGTTCATCACGACGTGGCAAAGACAAAATTGTTCGGTCGAAGTCAAACACACAAGATATTGAAAGGTGAACTTCAGTCTCTGTGGAGGCTTAAACTATTGGAGGAGTGGAGAATACAGTACTGTACATGCCTCCAGGAACACATCCACATTCCACCTGAAGAAAAAACTCTGTGCAAAAGAACAGACTGATGAAGTTGAAGAAGGTTTGCACAGGCAGTTGAGGACTATATGTATGTTCTCATATAGAAATTATTCTTGTTATAGAATCTTCAGTAGAACGTGTATATGGTTTTCATGATTTTCATATTTGGTAACCATTTCATAATATCCTCCACTTCCTCAAAGAATAATGTTCTTAGTCAGGGTGAACAATGGCCCTTAATTGAGTACCTGAGACGAATAACAGTCTAAGTCCGTATTTTAAATTTTCGGATAAAGATATTTTTTTGATTTACCAGACTGTAAACCACAAACTAGAAGTTTTTAATCTCTTAAAGTCTTAATGCTCTCCCCTCTCATTTTGTTGAATTAGATTTTTTTTTACTTAACTCATATATATTAGGAATTATAAGACATAATACTTATGGAAAGTGGAAAAACAGAATATCTCCAACAGTTTGTGGAACAACAGTATAAGTCCGTACAAGCAATATTCAGCAGACAAAGGGAGCAAATAACATTAAAACAGACAATTAAACAAAATGAGGGGTGAGTGCATTACAATTTAACAGATTCAAAATGACTAGTTTGTGGTTTACGGTCTGGTAAATCCAAAAATATATATATTTAAAGAAATTCAAATATGGACTTATACTGTTCGTCTCAGGTGCTCAATTGTTATCTACAGCAGGCGTTCTCAAACCTTTCAGGCTGTGACACCCAAAATAATCATATTTGAACTGGAGGATCCTGACAAGCTAGCACTTGGAATAGTAGAAGTTCAGCGGTTACACGTCGGCACTCCGACACATCGCTATTCCGACCACCTAAACATAACCTTAACCCTAACCTCAGTGAAACTAACGCTGGTGAATGCTAACCGGTGAGTAGCTATAACCTGCCGACGCTGGTGAATGCTAACCTGGTGAGTAGCTAACCTGCCCGACGCTGGTGAATACTAACCTGGTGATCGGAATGGGGATGTGTCGGAACGGCGACCCGTCCCCAAGTTGAGGCATTACATTTAGTTTGACTCAGTTCCACAGATAAAGATTGTGTTTTGAGATGTGACAGAATTTATTCTGATTCTGAGCATGTAGATCGATTATGTTCCTCTATTTTTTGCCTCTTTCTTAACATTTGCAATTTTTTAAAGTCTAGTTTGCTGATTACTTTTGACGCAGTGGTAAATGGTTTCTCAGATCACTTACATCAGTCATCTCTTGGTCCTTTATCCAACAATAAATACAACAAAGAATCACGGCGCACTTGTAGCCTGCAATATCAAAGCGTTTATTTAAGGACAAGACATCAAAAATCTAAAACAACTTCTTCAGATGCTGCCTTCTTTACCCTGAGGAAGACAGCATCTCTGTTCTAAACGTTGGTGTACAGTTGGCCCGGCACCTCAAAGAGACTGGTAGTGTTGTACCTCTTTGAAATCCCATTTATCTAACAATGTCATGTCTGTTGCCAAAACCTACGCATACACTTTGAAAGACACATTAACAAGCTTGCTCAGACGTGTTATTATCATCACAGGAATATAACTAGGATCAAGATCAACATTGATCACAATAATTAAGCACGGTTTTAATTCTTTGCTCCTTGATTTTTGCAATAGTGCCTTAAAGATATATTTCACTTTCAAAAAAACCTTTGGTCACTTTATCGTCTAATCATGGCTTTTATGAACACACTGGGCAGTTTTTAATTTGCTTCATTCGTGCATTTAGATATTTGATGTAAAAGTTATCAGGCCCTTCCTTCTCTCTCACACGTGCACGTACGCGCGCGCGCGCGCACACACACACACACACACACACACACACACACACACACACACACACACACACACACACACACACACACACACACACACACACACACACACACACACACTATAATAAATTAAAACATCTTATAGAGATTTACTGCCTTGCCCCACTGTCAGCATGGACAAGACATTTAGCACTGATCGGTCAAAAAGTTTGCGAGATTAGTCGCGGACACACAGACAGACCCTCTACTAGATGACTCAGAGCCATAAAAACACTCAATACGCTCCAAATAATACAGAATGCTGCTTTTATCTGCACTGATACTCCCACAATGAGTTAAGATGGCAGAATTACTTTGCAATTTAGTTACCACAGAGACACTGTTAATAATTTTTTTTTTAATATTGTCATAACACTTTCTACTGTCTCCTGTGTGGAAGCTTCTTCTGAAAAACCTCCGCTAGTCTATATATACACACACAATGACGGTAGTCAGGTTAAAAAATAAATAAGTAATTAAAAAAAGTTGCACTTTAATAAGGTGTTTTCTGATTTTGGCCATGATATTCCTCGTAGGTGACCATTTATATTCATAAGATCTCCATGCTTACTCCAGTGATTACACTTCAAATGGCAGACATCAGGGCACTCTTGAAGTTTGATCTAAAATCATTGCAGTATAGCAAAGGCCATTTTGCAATCAAATGAAACCTCCCAGTGTCTCTAACAACATAGTCAATACACCTCTGAGCCAGCTAATGAAGGTAAGAGGGAATCGATGGAGTGTGTACATGTTTATGTGTACTACAAGGTAGAGAAGAGTATGATTTGTATTGATTTATTATTTTCTGCATATTTTCTGATGCCTTGAATGAAACTGTGTGTAGGGCTGTCACAATTATTACATAATCGTCTAATCGCGATAATTTTACATTATCGCAATTATTTTGTCATAATCGTCATAATCGTCATAATCGTGAATGTTGAAAAATGTCAGAAATAGTGGAAATAGCAGATCTACAAGCTCACAACGCGGCGCATCGCGACGCCTTGTGAGCTTGTAGATCGGCTATTTCCACTATCAATGTTATTTTTTAAGTAGTAAGTTGTCAAATATGTCAGTAATGTATTTGTGTATTTAGGTTATGTATCATATCTACCATATGCAACTTCAAAGCCTAAAAGCCAAACAGAAATGTAATTATCAACGACAAAAACACAATTAAATCGTTAATCGCCAATTATTTGAGTGACAATTAATCATCATGTAAAATGTCATATCGTGACAGCCCTAACTGTGTGTACCGGTACGTGTGCAAGTGCAAGTACGTGCATGTGTGTGTGCGTATGTAAATGGGCCAACATAATCTTTTGCCTGACAGGATGGATGGCCATACCTGGACTAACAGCAGGAAAGCTGAATAAGATGTAAATGTGATAGGAAGATAATAACTTTGAAGTAAGATTCATCATTGACATTAACTGAGCCAATTGTCATTATAGTCAAACTGTAAACGCTGCTGTAGTGTTGTTACTTCCATTTGTAATTGTGTAAATCTCAAACAAGTTAAAACCCAACTCCTGGCAAGAGCACTCACTTATGAACGCACGCATGCACATTACTTTATAAAAACAAAGGGAGAGATTAAGGTTCGGGAATATGGCTTCGACAATGAGGACAAAATTTGTGTTCTTGTTAATGCCAGATCAATGGTGTTTTACAGCGAAAATGGGCACCAACAACTGCTACCTTACCAAGTCCGACAGACACCATTTCCTTCAGAGTTTGCACTTGCTCGCATTCAAGCCAATTATTTCCTTCACCTCTGCACCCTCTTCCAATCTCTCTTTCTCACTTGATTTAGCTTAATCACACTCACTGATTAGGACACTTGCTCACTAACACACACCAACAGCTACCTCATACACACACGCACATGCACAAACGCACGCACGCACACGCAAACAGTTGTATGCTGTGTGGAGTGGGGCGAGTCCAATGAAATTGAGAATAAGAATCAAGACAAACCAAACAAACAATATTTATATTGGGTTTAGTGTCTTGTGTCTTGCATACAGTGACAAAGTATTTGTGATAAAGGCAATATAGATGGCGGTAGACAGTAGAGACAGAGCAGAGACAAACACCAAATGACCACATACTGTATCTATTCTAAAGGATCTGATGAAGATCAATGAGAAGAATGGTGGGACACAATTTTGACAGAAGAATATGTTCAAAGGTAAAATAGAAGAAATGATTTCCTCTCTGGAAAAAGAGCTGAATGGCAAAATGTGCATTCTGCGAGATTCTATGGCAAGTTTAACAACCTTGATGAAGGAGAACTTGATGACATGGAAGCTGAAAGTCCAAACATCCAACAACTTTGATCTGGAAATATGGCACCTGAGACTGAGAGTGCAAGGTGGACTCATCTCAACTAACCTCTCCCTCAACCAGGGACATGCTGGGCCCCTGATTCAGCCCGGGAAAAAGAGTTGTAGAGGCCCTCATTGCGTGCCATAGAGAGAGCTGCTGCTACTCAAAGATTTGCCATTTCAGATCATGACAAGTGACAAGCCAGTGGGCCAATTACATGAGTTATATTTCGTCGTTGTCGGGTGGAAACCTTGTATGTCCAAAACCATTTTTAAAATGATTTAAGTGCGAGGCGCTGTGTGCTTGTAGATCTCCTGTTTTCACTACTTTTGTGCAACAGCCTTGTATGATGAAGCAGGGCTTTGCTTTGCGAAAAAAATTACAAATTTGAAACTTGGAGATACAAGTTTTCTGCCCGACAGTGATGATTTACTTTGTTGGCCACCCAGTCCCCAAAATGGAACGAAGGCCGACATTTTATCTTATTTTTTTTCCTAATGGCCGGCCTGGACCGGCTGGGAATGAACCGGCCGTTCGGGAGTTGTCCCGCTTTTCCCAATGGCCAGCACGTCCCTGCCCTCAACACCAGTGCTCCCCCGGGGTTGTGTGCTGAACCAACAGCTGTAGCCTTTTCACTGTACACACTATACAGCACTGTTTCCCAAACAGTGGGTCTGGAGTCTCGGGAGTTTTTGGTTTCCTACATTTTGTTTTTAATTATTATTAGTGGCCAAGGCCACAAAGTGGCAAATGGCCACTTATTGATATTGGACTTCAGCACTATTATTCTTCCGCCACTTTTTCTCTAGCGGCTAGACCGTGCAGTCGCTTTTTACGAAACTCGGCAGTATGGCAGAGGACTATGCCAAACGGCTAAAACGCGAAGCTCGCAACAATCGGCCAAAGGGTGGCGCTGTAGGAAGCCTTTGAAAATGCTAACTTTGAACAGGTGTAGCTCATGCCCTGTTTCAGGTACAGCAATGAAACCTGTATACACTTATGCGTCTCCTCATGCCGAACAACTTTTACGCTCTGACTTTTGACCTCTGACCTTTACTTCTCCCACAATTTTGAATTATATGAAAAACAGTCAAAATCTATCTCCTCCTGGGATTTTCGCGTAACGTGCGCGAAACTTTTTTTACATGAACTTTGGACGAATGCGGTCATCACACATCGGCCGGATTTCTTTTAAAGCGAAACATTATTTTTTAATAATTCACTGTATAATGCAGTTTCATGCAAATTATTCTTCTGCCTCTAAATCATACATGCAAAGTGACACGTTCATGGCATTTGGCAAATATGTAGAGGGTTAGTCCAAATATCACTGAAAGCAATCTTACTCGAATTGGCCAAAGGGGGGCGCTATACGAAGCGTTTGAAAACTCAAACTTTAAAGGGTCATAAGTCATGCCTCGTTTCGTTTGAAGACATGCAACTTGCTTACACGCGTGCCTTGACTCAAGCGGAAGCCATCCGTGTCTTTGTTAAGTACGCTCCGTCCTTAGATTTTCTGCCATTTTGAGCAGTTTGTAAAACACATTAACCCGCTTTTATTCCGGAACTTTCGCGTCACGTGCACGGAACTTTTTTTACATGAACTTTGGACCAATATCTAAAGATCTGTCAGATCGGATTTTTTAAAAATGTAAACATGCTTTTTTAATAATTCAATGAATATTGCAAGTTTTATGCAAATTATTCTTCTGCCTCTAAAACATACATGCAAAGTAAAATTTTCATGATGGACTACTGTAGAGGGTTAGTCCAAATATCACTGAAACCAATCTTACCCCAACTGGCCAAAGGGGGGCGCTATATCATTTTGAAAGAAGGCGTCAAGTACATTACATGAAACTTTTTCTTTTTTCTTTTCTTTAAAAAAAAAATCACAGGTCCATTATGCGTGGCTGCCGTAGTGTAGTGGTCAGTGCCTGTGCCTGGTATACGGATGGTTGTCAGTTCAAACCCCACATCGGGTTGAGTTGATGTTAACATCCTGGATGCCCATGGCAATGTGCATATGTAAAACTCTTTAATGTTGACACGTCTGATCTAACTCCAGATCACGTTCATGTTTAAAATGAGCCCCACAACTACTGTAGATTTACATGAAACTTTTTCTTTTTTCTTTTCTTTTTTCTTTAAATGACAGGTCCATAATGTGTGACTGCCGTAGTGTAGTGGTCAGTGCCTGTGCCTGGTATACGGATGGTTGGCAGTTCAAACCCCACGTCAGGTTGAGTTGATGTTAACATCCAGAATGCCCATGGCATGTGCATATGTCAAACTCTTTAATGTTGACACGTCTGATCTAACTCCAGATCACGTTCATGTTTAAAATGAGCCCTTCTCTACCGGCTGTTTTTTTTCTGTTTCACTCGAAAATGTCAGAAATACTCAGATTACATTTACTCAGATTGATTTCACCCCAAGCCTCCAAAATATAAAAAATAAATCAATAAAATCAAGGCCTCAGCCTACATAGAACTTTTTTTTTTAAACAAACATGGTTAACAGATCCTGTGGCTGCCTAGTGTAGTGGTCAGGGCATATGCCTTTCATGCAGAAGGTCGTTGGATCGAATCCCGCTTGGGGTTTATATAAGCAAAATACCATGACATTTGGTAGACTTTACAGTTTGGTTCCTTGAACAATGTCTGATATGGAGCCTTCCTATAAATGTCCCCCAACCCCCCTTGATGCGTATTTTAATATCCGCCATTACTAAATAATATAAATCCTGAAACAAGCATTATAATACAAACTGTCATGTCTACACCTATGTTGTGATTTTCAAGGATTGCAATGATATCATGTACCAGCTCCAGTGGCCTAGTGGTTTGAGTGTCTGCCCTGAGACTAGGAGATCCGGGTTCAAACCCGGGTCGCGTCATACCAAAGATTCTAAAAAATGGGACCCAGTGCCTCCCTGCTTGAAACTCAGCATTAAGGGTTGGATTGGGGGTAACTCCCTGCGACATACTAGCATCATGTCCAGGGGGTGTACTTGTACATCAAGCTGCCTTACGCTACAGAAACAGGAGATAGGCTCCTGCCCTATGAGATTCATAGCCTGGCCGATTCATATGGTCTTCATAGCTCAGCAAGGCTTACTATGTACATCATCAAACTGTCCAGGTGCATAGTATCACAGTTTTTTTATGTCTGTTGCATATAGGCCTACAGTCTTTTGCATACATGTTGTGTAGAGGGCAATTTGTGCTTATACCTATAACCACCGATTAGTGTAAAACTTTGTATGCACACTTCCCAGAGGCCAAGGAAAAACCTGTGCCCTGCATTTTTCACATCTGCCATTTATAGCGCCACCAGAAGGCCGACTTACAGTATGTAAAACACATTCTTCGATATTACTCCTTCAGATTTTATCCGAAAATCACACAAATCAGTACACAGTATCTCTACAGTGATGTAATCATAACAGATTTGTCAGATATCATATTCTATCTAATTGGCTAACATTGAATTCCAAGGTTTGCAGGATTGCTCCTTTTTGAACAAAATGTCTCAAATCATGAACGTAGCCTGCTATGTGTGTGAGATTTTGCACACACATTCCCACTAGGCCAAGGAACAGATGCCACCCTTCTCACATTGGCCTGTTATAGCGCCACCAGCGGGTCAACTTTAGCAAAACACATTTTTGGAACAAAATGCCTCAAATCCCGCATGCAGCGTACGATTGCCGTGAAAGGCCCAAGAACGCGTGGCACCCTTTTCACTTTGGCCTATTATAGAGTCACCACTAGGCCAAAAAAAACCTACCTGACCTGCCGGAGTCCTGTTCGGAAGAACACTGCTTCTAGTTTTTCTTTGATGTCTTCTTTGCTTTCCCTTGATGCCTTTTTGCTTTCCTGCTTTTTATGCCTTGGCCACTTTATCGCTGCTTGCAGCTATATTTATTATTATTATTTCAAAACATTTTTCACAAGATTTATGGGGGGGAAAAAAGCTAAATCTAAGTAATTTCATTAATGAATAAAATAATAAATCTAAGATATTCTATAAAACAAATGTGAACTATTGAAAATATATACAAGCTCACAACGATGTGTGAAGCGATGCGTTGTGAGCTTGTAGATCTGCTTTTTTTTTTCACTAGTTTGGGTCCCGGGCAAACATCACATTTTTCTTTTGGGTCTTGAGCTAAAACGTTTTGGAACCACTGCACTACAATATACACACAACTGTGTGGCCGGGCCAGGAAAGCACCAATATCATCAACAAGTCTGTTGATGACACATTTCAAACAGTGACAGAAGGCCTACCCAGAGGAGGCACTGCAGACCTGTCTCTGTGGTGCCAGGACAAAAGCCTCTATTTGAACATCAGTAGAACCAAGGAGATGATAGTGGATTCCTGCAGCGACAGCAGGGGACCTACAGTACACCCCACTCATGATCAGCGGAACAGCAGTGGAGAGAATGAGCCTTTTCAAGTACCTCAATGTGCACATACATCACTGAAGACCTGTCATAGACACAGTGAGTCTACAAAGAATACAAAAAAAAAGAAAGAGAATATATATATATATATATATATATATATATATATATATATATATATATATATATATATATATACCGGTATATATATATATATACACACACACAAATATTTCACTGCACATACAGTACTTGTATGAGTGAGTGACAAGTAAAACCTCTTTCATCTCGAACATCATGAATACAGTACTACAAGAGTACTACTACAGAGTAGTTAGACAGGAGGAGGGGACTCTGAATCCAAGGGAACAACAGAAAGAGGAGCAGAGAGAAAAGAAAAAGATTGAACTGCACCGACTGGGGACAAACTGGGGACTCGCTGTCACTCGGGCATTAGAGCCCATGTGGGCAGATGTGACTTATAAGGATTGGAATGTGACCTGAGGGCATTCAATTTCATTGGTCCTCGCGCCTGGCGTGGTCCTAACCATTTGGCCAACATGTCATGTTGAGGTCATTAATACAGAGGTGGATAGAATCCTTGGTTTGCAGTTAGTTTAAGTTTTTGAATGCACTTACTTTACAAAAGAGATGCCAGCACTCACTTTAGAATGACTCCTTCCATTTTATTTCATTTTTTCCCCAGCAGCTGCAACAAGTGGACGTTTCGGCCCTACCGGGCCTTCCTCAGCGTGTATCTCTCTACGTTTTTGACTACACCTCTAGTTTGGAAGAGGCAGATCCAGTTTATTTGGTCACTTAATGTGCCAAATAATGTACTGTATATTCATGTTCTGAGGTAGATGCTGCACATGTGTATGTGGAGAACTAAACAGTACAGTTGGTAACCTAGATGAGTATGAAAGAGACGGACGGATGAGGTATGACTGAGAATTGTTTTAAATGACTGTACACAGGGAATCATAACCTTAGAGAAAGACAAATAGTGTCTTGTTAAAGGTCGAATATGCCTTAATGACTTCGGTGTCAAACGGAAAAGCTGTCATAGATTATAGCTCCTCCTTTTAAGTGCCTGAAAACAAGCACCCTGTTCAAAGTGTAAAAGCAAGAACCAAGCAAGTTTCCTGACGATACTTTGTTAATAATGGACTTTTTTCTGGGCATGGAACTTAGCAATAGTCAGTTCTACAGGCCAGGGGGAGAGTGGAGTGATCGACAAACCAAACACTGTATTTGTCTGTATCAAGTTATCAGATGACTTTCTTTGTTCAGGTAGGAGCTAGGTGCAAAGCATTGCAAGACTTGGCGGACAGGCTGCAATTTCATTATGCAACGTAGGAGAAGCACAGATGGTGTGGTGATCTGTGTAAATTAGTACGCGATGAAATGAGGAAATACTTGCAGGATAAGCAAAATACACCCTAATAAAATAGAGTAAGCAAAATAAATAAGGAATAAGGGGCGTTGGTATTCTATGCATAGTTCAAATTATAGTTTTTACAATGTAAAGGAAATAGAGGCAGCAACCTTTAAGTAATTTCAGAAAATATCAATATGCATTTAATGAAAGATACCATTTCTAAACCGCAGTACAGTAGATATCAAAGTGGACAGATGTTACAATTGGGAGCAGGAATTAAATTAACACATTTAGATTAGTTGTCAATCATAAAAAGACACCTGTGCATGCTGGCACCTTCTTATCAGATTGGTAAATAAATTGAATGTCACTGAAAGCGCATGAAGAAAAACACCCTCCCTACTTTTTTACCATTTATTTTTTTACTTCTCCTGCGCTGCAAGATCATATGCTTATTTAGAAATGTCTCTCCTGTACCATGGGAATGGGTCCTATGGGAAATCCCAATGTATTGTCAACCTCTAGTACGCACCAATACACTAACACACTCTCACACAACCACAGTAAAATCCTCAGTTTTAATTTAACTCTGTAATGACTGTAAATGCCGGGAGCGTTTATTTAATTCCTGATGTATTAATTCGCCCAAAGTGTTGTCTGTCATCATGAGTACATTCACACAGAATTTGAACATTCTAATAAAGCAACATAATGTTTCTGAAATTAGGTTGATTTTTCAAATAAAGCATCAAGTGAATATATGCATGCACTTTAATGGAAATAAAATAGCTATAAACTATGCACGAAAACAAATTTCACCCACTTTTTTTTGCTTCTGTAAACCTGTGATAAGACAATAAAGCTGATTCTGAATGAGGCATCAAGTACATCAATAGTTTCATGCAAAATATTTGCAGATGCATTTTCCGATTGTTTATTCGTCATTTGTCATGCTCCCGGTGTGTGAAGACCTTGTGGGTGTAATTAAACATTTTAAATGTCAGAGTAAGGGTCCATTTGGGTCCATGTTTACACAGCCGGAGGCAAATTCTAGTATTTTACTACACACCTATACCCAGAGGTGTAAAGTAACAAAGTACATTTACTTAACTCATTAAAAGCCAACCCCGCGATGTCGCGGGAAAAGTAATAGAGTATCTATAGTGCCATCCACGCGATGTCGCGGGAAAAGTAATATATTACTGTAACGGCGAGTAAAAATACCTAGTACAATGGCCGACGCTCCGGAGACGAAATCCGCGCTGATTTGTCATCATCACGGCTCCACGAGCACACAATAGTCATCCCATAACATTGAGGTGGACGGCCGATCTCATCTTTAATGTCCATTATCTCAAAACTACACTTTAGAAGCTAGGATGGAGGCAGATGCTCGCTTATTTTACACAGTTATAAAAGCTCCCGGTCGGCCATTACACAACTCCACGTGGACACGCATCGGTTCCGGCGCACGATCCGATGACGTCAGACCGGAAGTACTTCCGGTCTAGACTTCTGGCCTTCAAAATAAGACAGCGGCCGTTAATGGGGCCGGGAGGGGGCACTCTGGACCCCCTAATCCGTTAATGTCCTGGGCTCAGAATGAGTTAAGTACTGTACTTAAGTACAATTCTGAGGTATTGGTACTTTACTTGAGTATTATACCTTTACTTCTCTACATCTCGGATTCAAATATTGTACTTTTACTCCACTATATTTATTTGAAAACTGTAGATACTATGATTATTATTACAAAATATCCATTAACCACTTCAGCCAGTTTTTGGCAGTTTCAAGCAAAACAATTAAAGGCCATGAAGCAAAGGCAAAAACAAGAGTCCAAAAGACTTTAAGGGCACAACGCCAAAAAGGTCCAAGGTACAACGTCCAAAAGCTCAACTTCTCAAAAGCAAGGCAGAAAACTAAAGTCCAAAATACAAAAACGTTCAAAGGCACAAAGCAAATGCAACGCCTCACACAAGGCAATAACTACTGTAGGCTAAATCAGAAGTTCAAATGAAAGAAGAAACCTTACAGAGTTGCAAAACAACGGACCACAAAACTTCAAGGCAGAACCTGGCGACGATGACTAGGTGACAAAAAAAACTATGTAGGCCTACTGGCTGTGTGTGTGTGTGTGTGTGTGTGTGTGTGTGTGTGTGTGTGTGTGTGTGTGTGTGTGTGTGTGTGTGTGTGTGTGTGTGTGTGTGTGTGTGTGTGTGTGTGTGTGTGTGTGTGTGTGTGTGTGTGGAATGAGTCTAGTCTTATAGGCTGGATTTAGACGTTGGTCAAATCTAGCCTGAATCTGATTTAGTTCTCAAATCCGATCTTTTGGCCCAACTCTTCACACTGCATTTGCAAGTGACACTGATCTGATCTGTGTGTTCAGACCGATTTCAACAACTTCAACCCAAAGTGCCATGCATCGACATATCTGCTTTGGTTACCGGGGTAACAACGTAGGCGCCATGACTTTTCTCTCTTATGTGTTTTTACATTTTTCAACTTTCCTCTGACATTGAGTTAGGACCTTGTGAACCCATTTTCTGCCATGCAGTGAGATATGTTTTCATATATTGCCTTAATAGAGAAACAAAGCCATGTCGTCATTTGTGCGTAATGTCGCCCTCTAGGGGGTTCATGCTGGTATTGTTTTGTATTCAAATCGCCATTGGGGAATCTGCGATAGCCGCATATAAGGACTGTGTTAAAAAAATAAACACACCATGTGCGCGTTTCTGTCAGCGGGGGGGTTCTGCATAGTTTATGATATTCATTCATATCTGATATAGCCTGTTGTAACTCGTTTCTAGCGTTTATTGGATTACTCTTTGGGTAAATCTGTACATTTCCACCTTAGTCGATGCTTCATATCCATTTGGGTCAATCCGAGAGCATGGTGTGTTTATATTTTTAACACAGTTCTTATATGCGGTGATCGCAAATTTCCCAATGGCGATTTGAATACAAAACAATACCAGCATGAACCCCGTAGAGGGCGACATTTCACGCCATTTCACGGAAGTGACATCACACTTCGCTACTGAATTGTTCCTGTACATTTCTCATGTACTGAGGCACCCCCCCCCCCCCAAAGTGCAGGCGTTGAATTTCTCCGTCTATCCACTGAATGCTGCTTGCCATTTCTCCTGTAGTGTAAAACGTATGCAGAACTGTTTTATTTTCATTACACCCATGCGCTCTTGTAAATCAAAATGCAATTCTCGCGCTCTGCAATGACATCAGTGGCACTCGGTACAGTACACACAGTATACTGTACATACAATTGCATTAGAGGCACACTGTGTCATCAACAGTGTTGTTTTTGACAGCAAATTTTGATTTAGTTTTAGTCATAGTCTTTTAAATAAAATGTCATTTAGTTTTAGCCATAATTTAGTCACCTGAAAAGTATTAGTTTTGGTCTAATTTTAGTCGACTAAATATCATAAGATTTTAGTCGACTAAAATGTATTTTGGCAGGCCTTGATGGCATCGTAATGACTGATTTTACACTTGGTTACACGCGTTGTGAGCTTGTAGATCGGCTATTTTCAGCACGCAACACCCGAGAGCAACCAAACATAAAATTACTCTCTTCTCCCTCCCTAACGTTTAGTCTAGTTTTTATTTTGTTGACGAAAGTGTCAATATATTTAGTCTTAGTTTTAGTCACCACAGCTTAGTTTTTGTTTAGTTTTTATTTAGTTTTCGTCAGTGAAAAAAACACAGTCGACATTGTTTTAGTCGACGAAATCAACAACACTGAACAATATTAGCCCAAAAGATAGCCTGATTTATATATTTTTATCACAGCTTCAAGTAACAAACGTTGAAACGTGAGTGCTTTTTCCACCACTGCCCATACAGTACATACCTGTATCTTGGTGCTGCCAGGGCTTCGTCCTATCAGGACATGGCCTTCCTGAAGTCGGGCGACCTTGGGCTCTTGGACCTTCAGAGAGTCCCAGACCAGGTCTGTGACGTCCACCTGCCAGTCGCTCCCCAGCAGGAAGTCTTGCTGGCCCAGATCGTCCTCCTCTTCGTCCGCCGTCCCCCCGGGGCCTTCTGTCCTTTCCCCCGTGTTGGCCACGAAGTGTGTGAGGACACGCACACTGGTGCTCTGGTACTGGGGCACGCAGCCATTCTCTGTCCTCTCCTCAGCTCCCTCCTTGTCATCACTCACTCGCTCATACCTGGAGGGAGTGGAGCAAAAGAGCATTATTAGTGGCCAAGCCACGCAGTGGCAAGGGCCACTCATTCATATTGGACTTCATCTTCTTCCGCCACTTTTCTCTAGTGGCTTGACCGTGCAGTTGCTTTTTACGAAACTCGGCAGTATGGCAGAGGACTATGCCAAATGGCTAAAACACGAAGCTCGCAACAATCGACCAAAGGGTGGCGCTGTAGGAAGCCTTTCAAACTTGCAAACTTTGAACAGGTAGAGCTCATGCTCTGTTTGAGGTACAGCCATGAAACCTGTATACACTTATGCGTCTCCTCATGCTGAACAACTTTTACACTCTGACGTTTGACCTCTGACCTTTAGTTCTCCCACCATTATGAATTATATGAAAAACAGTAAAAATCTTGCAGCTATATTTATTGTTTTGTTTTTGTTTTTCATGACAGTAAAGGACCATTCCCACTGGGCCCGATAAACACATAAAAATATCTGTCACAGATATTTTTGTATCTGTATCTTACCTCCACTTGAATGGAGACATATATTTTGTATCTGTTTATCTGGCCCAGTGGGAATGGGCCTTAACCCTGGCGACCCTATTCTGGGCATGTCATAAAAGGCAACGTTTTTTTTTTGTTTTTTTTTGGAAAATTGTTCAAAATAGGCAAATATTTTTGTGAAAATAGCAGCTCTACAAGCTCACAATGTGTCGCAATGGAATGCCTTGTGTGTTTGTAGATGGACTGCTTTCTCTATTGACAACAGTTGGGTTTCAATTTATTTTGGTATTTCTTTTTTTTTTCATGTTTTTGTCATTGAGTAGTGGAGAGGAATGACACTATAATAGGTATATCTCTGGATGCTTGTCTATGGGGCATGACAGTTTGTTTTGTCTAAATGCAGAATTATTTGTCTAGTTTGTTTTCACCTCATTTTGGTGGTTTGATCGAAAGAAGCATCTATTTCGTAGATGAATCGATCACACTTTGACTTTGACTGGCATATACAGATATGCCATTTCAAAACTTCACTCGTAGACCGTAGATTTTCAGGGGATTTGCAGAAGATTTAGATTGTAGATCAGCTGTTTTTGCTAGTTTCTGCAAAAATAAGCTCTGTTCTCCATACAAATTAGAAAAGCAAAACAGGGAAAGAAAGCGGTGGAAAAAATACATTTGCAGTAAAATAGCAGTAAACACCGAAGAGTTTAAACGGCACATCTATGTTGGCAGAAATGAGTGAGATTCGTATTTATTTATAGCACAAAAATGACCAGTAAAATCATTCTTTAAGAAACAAGTTTTACATTCCTGACCCAACTATGCTACGGCACTCATGATGGTGGTGGGCCTTGGCCAATGTTATAGGCGCTATCCTTTTTCATTCTATTCTCCAGAGAGTGTCCTATTTCATGGTGATTAGTTTGGCCAATAGTGCCACAGGCAGGGCAGTGGGTTCTGTACAGCGACAGGTAGAGTGTGGCTTTGGGACCTAAAACTGCTGTAAACAGTCAACCACCATGACAGCCCATAAACACAGGAGCTATGGCTATTACCCTCCCACACCTGTGTAATGCATCTACTCTGAATGCTCTGCTGCTCCCTCTCTGGGACCGTAAGCCTAATTTATACTATACGATCGTGATGCTCACCGTTGCTCACCGTTTTTTCTTCTGCTACTTTTTTCGGTGAGCATTGCAGTTACACAGCAATGTATAAATTAGACCAGTGGTTCTTTTTCATGTCAAGGACCGTCAAATTGGCACTTATTAGCGGACCCCCATTTGAAATTATATGCCAAGGACCCCCGTAAGAGAGGATTCTAGCAGTGATTCTCTCAACCATTTCAATTTCAAGGACCCCCAGTTTGACATGCATTGGGCTACAGACACCCATTTAATGGCCTTTCTATCTCTGAGACCCCAATTTATATTGTTAAATCATTTTGTAACGCAGAGAGTGTACAAATGTGTACATTGGAACCAATGATAGACTATATCCCTTCTTCTCTCCTCTTTTCCTCTCTTCTCTTCATCCACTTTTCTACTCCCTTTTGCACTGCGACTCTGTCACACTCTTGCTCTACCGTCTGCACTTGATGCTTTCTTCACATTCTCTCTCTCTGTCTCTCTTTTCTCCGTTTTGTACACCTCTGTACCCAGCCCACTGGCCTGGGGGAGGCGGGGTGGGGGGTGACAGTGACAGCTTCCATTAGGTTTAATGAGGCGTGGCCAGTCGGGCAGAAAAATGGGTTGACAGGTTAACATGCTGTGGCCGAATAGCTTGGATTAGTTCCTACCCGCCGTCTGCTCTACTCCCACATCCCCACACCCCTTCCACGCCGCTTTACGGGACCGGAAAAAAGTGTCACCTGAAATGAGGTGACATTTACGGCTGCATGGGAACAGAAACACAGGCTGGGTCGTGTTTGTTCAGAGACGTGACAGGTCAGTCAAGGTGTCGCGATGTAATGAGCTGGTTTATGCATTCATGTGAAGCATGCACGGAAGCACGCACACACGCACACACACGCACACACACGCACAACAACAACTAACCTCCCCAATCCCAATGACAGTCATGGCCCAGGGATTAGAGAACTAGAATGGACAAAGGGCATGATGGGTGGGCTGGGGGTATTTGTATAAGAGTGCCACCGTGTGGTGTGTAGGGACTCATGGGACTCTGAGATGACACCAGGAATGCGGTATTGTGCAAAGATGATGTTTGCTTTGCTTTTCTTCGCTGTCGGGCGGACAAATCGTGCATGTCCAAAAGCGTTATACTTTCCAGGAAATAGTAAAATCATATTTGTTTCTAATGGATCCAATATAGTTATCAGTTAGTCACAAACAATACTTTTCATTGGTTCAATATTTATCAAATTCACACTTTCTCTTGAAAGATGACTAATGTCTTGTAGACCCCTCTGGTGGGGGTCATGTGATCAAGATTTATACAGTTAGTTAGATTTTTCAGATCAATGTGTGTGTGTGTATTATATGCAAGTTTCCTCAAAATCATGTACATATTATTTCATGCATTTGCCCGGATGCAATATTTACTGGTCCAATGCAGTCACGGACTGTCTTTCCTATAGTTGCAAGCAAGCACACAGTGCATGTTGTTTTGCCAGAATGCAGTGATTGAATGCTGAGTGCTGAGCTCTTTCAAGATTCAAATAATAGTTTTCAATTGTTTATAAATGATTTAAAATGGCAGGATTGCATTTGTTATGCTAGACTTGTAGACAGCATTGGTTTATTTTTTTCCATTTTCAGCAGGCTAGAAGGAGTCTTTAATATAATAATTGACTTCTTTCTACAGAGTATTTCTTATGCATAATCACAAATCACAACTTGTGGGAGCCACAGTTGACCACTCATTGGCAAGACTTGCTACACTTGCCATATGGTCCAGGCACTAAGTATTGGCAAATGTATTCTAAACATTGTAGATAACTTAAAGTTAATCAAGCTTGTTTGCATAAATTAGTATGAGCTTGATTAAGCAATTTATTTTAAATGAGAGAGAGGGGTGGGGGCAGAGTTTACTATTGTGAATTGGAAGATTTTTCAGCTTTTTGCATGAATGGTCAGACACAACTTTCCCAGCTCTGCTGTAGTCAGCAGCAAACGTTTCAAAAGGCTTCTCTCAAACGTAACCATACCTCTAGGTGAAACCCTTCCCCATAATGTGTTTAGATTAAGAAACAGCTGTCAAACTATTCTATTTAACAATTAAATGGACTGTAGTTCATGTTCAGGTTTCTGTGTACAATACAGTTTATATATTGTTAAAACCACAATCCATTCAGGTTTACATTGAGTCCATCTCTCTACGGGGAGGTAATTGCAGGAGTTGACACTGGTGACACGGTTGCCCGTGGCAAGTAAATTAAACGTTCGGGCAAGTGGAGTTTAAGGTTGCCCGATGGGCAAGTGCGTTTGAGTGGGGAAGCAACTGTCTTTAGTTTGCAAAATGTCTGGAATTTCAAATAAGTCTTATTGTGTACTGTAGCTATTGAGATATTTGGCATAAATATTGAGTTATGGACATATCTCACAGCTCCAGAATTTGTAAGTATTTTTTATTTTTATTTTTTTAATGAACGGTAATTCAAATCGTACCTATCACAATTTACCTTTCGGGCAAGTGGGCATGACCTTGTGGCAAGCAGAACATCACCTGTACTTGAGCCTCTGAGACCTTAGAGGCACTTAACTTCTGTAATTGTAACGATATTGAACTAGAATAAAGATTTAATGACAGTGGCAACCATTAGATGTCCTACCCCAAAACATGGGTTTAAAATGTCCCAATTGAAGAGTAGGGAGACTTCTCTATTAACCACACTAGAAACGGGCGCTCATATATAAAAAAAAAAAAAAAAGTTTAAAAAAAAAAAAAAGTAAAAAAAAAAAAAAAAAAAGTTGATGGTCAGCAAGGAACATGCGTTGTTGATTTTTGTATTATGTTTTTGAGACAATTGAACAACTGCTGAACGTGGAGTTGCAGATGCAAGACATTGGGACATACAGACATACACACTACCCCATTCTGATTAGGTTGTGAGATATTGGGCTTGTATTAACTAGGGATGGGACGATATGCGATCCCTGCAAGGCCCAGCGTTGCTTTTTGGCAACGTTTTTTAAATCATTTTTAAAAAAATGTTATAATTAGTTTTCCTGTTCTTTTTTCACATTAACATCACCATTACATCCTATTGTTTAGTATTACAATGCCATTGGCCACGATATGTATATATAAATAATACCCCCCACACAGGCTGACATTCACAAGTCCCAGAGAAGTTGAAATTCCAGCGTCTGGACGAACAACATCTCACTTTTTAACTGAAGCCATTCCTCACTAAAACATAAGTAAAATGCCTGTAATATTTCTTTCATGATCATTAGAATGTCTAGAACACTTGCATATGTTAATATTGTGAAAAATATCCCCAATATGCAAATTAGAGCATGATTTATGGCTATAAAACCTTACAAAAACATTGTTAATTTTTTAACATTACATTTTCCTGTGATTAGGACTGCTACAACACCATCTGATTTTTTTATTTATTTTTTTGGCCAGTAGAAATTAATTCGGGCCTTGCAGGGATATCGTGATAAAAAACACTCGCGATAATCGTATTGTGGAGATTTAATTTATCGTGATATCGTCCTTCAATTCATCTTTTTATTTGCTGAGCTGCATATCCGGTACCATTCAAACCCTCTATTGGTAAAAGATACTTATAATATACGTACTTGATACAGTCTTTTTTTCACTTTCTATCAAATGTCTTTGCCAAAAAATAGCCGATCTACAAGCTCACAACGCGTTGCTTTGCGACGTGTTGTGAGCTTGTAGATCTGCAATTTTTTGGCAAATGTTCCGCCCCAGGATAATGGATTTTGATTATCGCGATAATATCGTAAATCGCGATTTCTTTGGTCACAATAATCGTGACATAACATTTTCATATCGTCCCATCCCTAGTATTAACATGCACTGATATAGATTGGTTAGAATAATAAGTGTCAAGTGTAGGTGCCTTACCTTCTGTTGCCAGTAGTGACAGGGACCCTCCATCCTTTGATCTGGCTGAGCTCTGAGTCAGACACATCGATTTGCAGAGGCAAGCGGGGCATCCATACACTTATCTCCAGCTGGGCACTCAGGAAGCTGTAGGTGAAGTTGAGCAACACCTTGGTTCTCCCTCTGGTCTCTTTGCCATTCACATAGACATAGTCACAGCGCTCAGATACCTGGACCAGAGACAGACAGAGAGAGACAACGAGAGAGAAAGAGGACATAAAAAGAGGAAATGAGATGGACAGAGATAAAGAACATAATCGTCGTTGTCGGGTGAAAACCTTGTATGTCCAAAACCGTTCGTTTTGCATTTATCTTTTTTTTTTTTTTTTTAAGATTTGTTTTTGGGCTTTTTGCCTTTGGATAGGACAGTAGACTGACAGGAAATGGGGGAGAGAGAGGGAGTGACATGCGGCAAAGGTCGCCCGGATCGGGAATCGAACCGGCGACGCCGACAGGCATCGCGATGCCGCATTTATCATTTTAAAAATTATTTAAACTAGCGTACAACGCCTAGATCTGCTGTTGTGCGACGGCCTTGTATGATGAAGCAGGGCTTTACTTTGCAAAAGAACGTACAAATTTGAAACTCGGAGATACGAGGTTTCCACCCGACAACGAAGATATAGATGCTATACAGTACAAGACATACCAATATATTTTCTATCCTGGATACATGTCGAAATTCCAGCAATTATAAAACAGTAAGGTACATCCTAATTACTTAGAAGTAGATCTCATGGTATATAGAGTGAACACTGCTTCTAATCTAATTAGCTGGATGGTTGAAAGACTTGGCATTGCTTCATTTAGAAATGCAAACTGAATTAGTACAGTATGTGTGTGCGCATGTGTGTGCGCGTGTGTGTGTGTGCGTGTGTGTGCGTGTGTGTGTGTGCGCGTGTGTGTGTGTGTGTGTGTGTGTGCGTGTGTGTGTGTGTGTGTGTGTGTGTGTGTGTGTGTGTGTGTGCGTGTGCGTGTGCGTGTGTGTGTGTGTGTACGGTAGGTGTGTGTGTGAGTGTGGGTGTGGGTATGTGTGCTTGTGTGCTTGTGTGCTAGTTTGACGTGTCAATTGAATTCTCTGTTAAGTATCGGAGAACAGGAAGATCGAATGCATAGGAGAAATTATAAAACACAACTTCAATATCCTATATTATAAATCGCCTTGTGATTGGATGGAAGTTTATCTGTCTATCTGATTCTGCCTTCTTCTACCACACCAGCAGTGCAATTGCTTCCACACTATGCACAAATAATAATGCATGCCATGGGACATCCATCCAACCCACTACATTTCATGCTTGCAACTTTCATATTTACTGTACACTGTGTATTTGTAGATTTGTGCGCAATGTGGCCCTAACATTATTGCGCAATACTTGTACAACACTTATTAGCGCCCCTACGTGATATGCGTCACATTTTCCCACTTATATGAGACAACAGCCGTTGCCTCAGAGATCTCTGCCCATATCAGTCGGCCAGAACCTCTCCCTCCTTCATGTGCTGGATCCTACAGTTGTGTACATTTTCAAGTTGCCACTTCAATGTCACTCGTATTATCACATGTGCATTTGATAAGGTTATCACTAGGGGCAGAGAGTGATAGGCTGATAGCGTATGCCAGTCAGTACGCATAGTGATGCACACCAGCAGCTTCACAGTGCGTAGTGGGAAGTTCTTATCAGCAACAAAACATATTATAATTTATATATGTTTTGTTGTATTACACATGGCTTTGTTACATATTCCATGGTCTGACTGTGGTAGCAGTTCAAAATAACATTCCACTGTAGAATATACTCTGTTTTGACATCTAATCTTATTACCGGTATCTTATCAACATTAAATAACTCTTTGTCATGCAATGAGGTTGAGGCCAGTATGCTGTTGTTTTATGCCACATCTAGAACTATACAGTACATGGGCAGTGATAATGCCTACATTATAGTATGCTGTCATTTTACGATATTTCTATATTTTTTTTACTTTAATTTTATATTCAGAGGTTCAAAATGGAAAATATCTGTGAATGGAGTAATGTCTCAAAAATAATTCAGAGCCTTGTATAGAGAGTTCTACCAATGCAGGGTCAGAAACAGATCCATGGTCATGTGGTTCATGTAACTCGAAATGTCACTTTCGCCTCATAGACTCCAATGCATTCTGTAAACTTCCGGTTCTCGCTTTGTCACTATAATCGCCAATAGATGTGTATGTCGAAGACCTGGCCCCATGAAGTGAACGGGGGTGGCGCGACTTGAATACGACCGACTTGAAGCCGGGCACTGCACTCCCTCAGTGCCGTCTGTGTGTGGCAAATTAAATTTGGTTGCTCGAAATGTTCTTCAGACATGTGGATTACAGATGTACAAACAAAAAATATTCCCTGCATTTATTGTAAGAAGATAGAGATGGAAATTATTTTGTTCCTTTCCTTTGTAGCACCTTTTCCTGCTGTCATATGAAATTATTTTCATCATGTTTGACATAACCTCATAACTAGCCTATAGGAATGGGATTGAAGATGCTACCAGACAGTCGGCTTATTAATGGCATCTGCTGTAATGCATTGAGCAATCAATTTTCTTGTTAAATGTGGGCATGAGAAGCCCTTTGAGACGTTACTGTGATTAAGAGCTATAGACCTGGGTGGTCAGACTGGTCACTCAGTATGGCTGTGTTTACTCAACAAAGTTGAAACTGCACTTTGTATTATGAAAGGGTAACAATATTTATTCATTTAACCTTTATTTAATTCCCTGAGGACACGTTGAGCCCTATTTCTCAATGGTGCATTGATTTCATATGTCTAAACAAAATCAATGCAAAGGCAGAGCGCATATCTCCACCAGGTTGTTTTGCTTGATTTATTCCGTCAAATGTTACAGAGTAAAATAGAAGTCAAAGAACAGAAAAGAGCGTACAGGGGCTTGTTATGCAATACGTCTTTGTTTTAGTTTTTTCCACAATACACAGAGACACATTAACTAAATTGTTAGAATGAGCACTAAGCAGCAATAACATATTGCAGATCAGTGCATTCTTGTGATTTCTTTTCATTTTTAACCCCCCCCCCCCCCCCCATCTCTCCACCAGTTCCCCAACATCCCTTCCAAATCCACACAAACCAAAACAATCTGCGGATGCAAGCACAACAAGGCTATTCAATGTGCTTTACACAGAACATAAAGCAAAGGAAACACAATTATGAAATTATGACATCAGGATGCAGACGTAAAAATAACAAATACAATTACAGTGAAGAATAATAAGAATAAGTATGCATGTTAAATCAACCTCAAGCTCTGCCTGTACCTCACAAATTATAATCCAGGATGCAAAAATGACCCGCACCCACAACACACAACCCTCTGTGTTCACTTCACACATCCCAGGGTAATTTAAAGTGCTCCATAACCACACTCTAGTCTAATGAGATGTTTTTTTATTGTTTTAAAGTGGGAGATGAGAGGCTGACAATTATAAAAAGTTTTCAACATTTCAACAGATAGTTTTACTTTTTTCCAATTTCAGAAAGATGTTTTTTGACGGAGGTGAATGGTTTTCTAAATATATTTTTGACAACATAGCTTTACTAAAGTGCATGCTATGTACTGTAGGCAATAGTATATACTAGTAAGACGCCTCAGGGCGACATGCGACCGTGCCTGTTCTTGGCCATCTGGCCAGTGATGTATATCGGACCAGTTACCCATATATGGAGATCCATATAGGCCTACTGTAGCCTATATGGAGATATGCTGTGAAAGCCCAAAAATGCCCCAAAAAAAAGGGATTCTGTTAGTGTGACATCACAGTGAAGACAGGGCGTTATGTCAGAGCGGCAAACCCATTTTGTTAAGTGTGGTTCCCCTGACATCACAGTGACATCAGAGCATGATGTCAGAGCGACAAACCCATAGAACCACAGTGTCAGGCTTCTTCTTCTTTCGTGTATCATCGTCCTTGATGATTGGTTGGCGACATTTTATTTCACAAGATTTCTTACTTAGGGGCATGACGCTGGAAATGCCTGAACAGATCAGAGTGTTGAAGGTTGAATGTGGAGCTTAACTGTGCACAGCTACAGTAGCAAACATATCAACGTATCAACATATACTGTACAGTAAAGATCACTCAAGCAAGACAAACCTACTGTAATAGACCAGGTAGCGAATCTCAAGTCAATTTTGCCTTGTTGAAAGAGTTGATTATTGTAAAGGCAAAGAGGTCCAGTCAAATTGTTATTTGATTTAATTTGCTGCCAACATTTTTGTCTAAGTAGAGTAACAAAAGGATTAGAGAAGTACCGTCTATTTTGAACACACAAAGGCTTTTAAAGATGAAGAATGAGTTAGAGCTGAATTCAATTATCATCCGTACCTGAGATCCATTCATGCAGATTAGTTTTCACTTTAGCTGTTAAAGCTGAAGTGAAACCTGTAAATGCCAATTGAGTTGATGTTATAACCCCCAAGAGAGCACGGCAAAGAAGACGAAAGTGAGTGAACCAGGAGGTCACTCCCCCTCTCTTCTCTTTCACTCCCTTTGCGCCTACACATCTCATGTACTGTATGTCTATCCATGACTTAACATACTATTATTCACCCTGAGTTGCCTCGACTCACTGTACTGTACTGTACTGTACTGTACTGTACTGTACTGTACTGTACTGTACTGTACTGTACTGTACTGTACTGTACCATCCACATCAGCTCCTCCCCTTGATCTTGTCTTAAAGAAGAAAAGCAGTTCAGCGGCCAGATTCAATAGTAAAGAAAAGGGAAGTCGCAGATTCCGCACTCTGTTTTGAATACTCTCAGAAGAATTTTCAGAAGAGAGGTCTTTGTCAGGTACCATATACGAACCAGAACATGTTAAGGGGTGTGGTATATGGTATATGGAGACCAGGAAATGGGCAGGTCTCACAATTGTGAATTAAAGAAAGTGATAATGTATGAAGTATTATTTTGCAATCTTTTGGGGAGATAAATATTCCTGGAAATGTTACACTTATTGTTTTAATTAAGTTTAATTAATTAACAGAAGTTTGACAGACATTTTGATATGGACTTTTCCAGTTTCTACAATTGTGTTTCTGACACAGTGCCCTGCCAGCCAGACTCATCCTTCTCTCTGCATATAGTCATGTATATTGTGTATTCATTATATTGTTCACATAGGGGTGTATGTGTGTGTGCATGTTCATTCAAGTGGATGACTGTGGGTGTTGTATGTGGCTTTGGTAGAAAGTCTAGTTAGCAGATGGGAGTTGAAAAAGATGCACAAACCGACCAAAGAAGAAAGCCCTGGCTGGGCTGGCTTGTGATTTTGTTGGAGAAGTTACAACTTCAATCAGCTACAAAGGCTCTCACATGTATAGCCAATGCACACCAATGACAAATCATGGGGACATCTAACACATCTTTCTTCAAACCACAATAATCTTTTCATCAAACCTTTATAAAAAAGGAATGAATACATTCCACAATCTGCTTTAAGGCTTTTGTTTCTAATCAGCCACATTTAAAGTATTTAAAGCTTCTGAAGGGTGTCATATTTATGCATGATTGGCATAGCTGGTAATTTCAGCATATGTCCGTGGAACTGGTGTGACAATTGTTCCATTATAACAAGACCAATCTTAAGCAGATTGTCTTTTGCCCCTCCTCTTTCAATATGAGTTGGCAGCTCTACCCTCAAATGATACATTTATGTCAGAGCGACCCTATCTCTCTTTCCAACAATACTGACAGGCAAGGGCGTCACACCAAATTCTGGGCCCTGGGTACAAGGATTCACTGCGGGCCCCTGTGCTTTAACTATTGAAAAATAGCAGATATACAAGCTCACAGCGCGGCACCGAGTGCCGCGCTGTGAGCTTGTAGATCTGCTATTTTTGAAAAATCATGAAAATCTTTGAATATTTCAAATCCTTCTGAGGTTTTTTGAAAAACCTATGTCAGTGGTTCTCAAACCTTTTCATGTGAAGGACCCCCAAAATGGTATGTATTTGGCCACGGACCCCCATCTCAAAATATTGAGTTCCAGGGACACCCCAGAAGCAAAATTTGAGTTACAAATGTTCGCTTAACAAAGATTTGCACACATTTTCACGACTTTTCAAAAATAGCAGATCTACAAGCTCGCAGCGCGGCACTCGGTGCCGCGCTGTGAGCTTGTATATCTGCTATTTTTCAATAGCTAAAGTATAAAATAATTACGGCCCCTCCACCACCTTGGGCCCTAGTAACTCAGTCCCACTTTCCTACCCCTTGTGACGCCCCTGCTGACAGGTTGGCAACTGACAGTTCTCTCCCCCTGACAATTCCCGACCCTCATCTCTCTCTTTCTCTCTACTCCCTATCTATTATCTGCTCTATTATTCGTTACTTTTTATCTGTCTGCCATGAAAACAGGTCGTACTTTAGAAAAAAATACCTGAAGTTTCACAGAAATTAAAGTAGGACGATGTAATAATTCAATAGGCTGTCAAGCCATCTGTGAGAATACCACTTTGGGACGTTTTTGGAAAACAAAGTGTAGCCTGTGTCACATCATGTGCTCAGATACTGTAAGGATCACATCTGCCATCTGATTAGCCATTGTTCAGGGTCGCTTGAATCTAGACGTGTTCATTTGTATAAAGTTTAAATGTTTTCAACTTTTTGTGGGTTGCAAAGTAACAGCAATCCTGTCCCCAGGACAAGTGTCTCGTCACTCCAAGTCGCTCAGTGTAGCTAGTAGCTGTTGATCGCAGGACTGCCACAGTCTTTTGGTGTGCACAGTCAGGAGATAAGAATGGGTGTCTTCTTGTCACAGATGCAATTTAATTATAACACCACATAAAAAAAAAAGTATTTTTTCTTCTTTTTTTTCCTTTCACATACAGGACAAACGTAATGAGACTCAATTAGCAGGGTTAGCAATAACCCCTCCTATCTCCCAGACTCCCACTGCATCATATTCTTGAGTCAGAGTTCAGAGTTTGCATACCCGTACCCATCATGCCTCATCTGCTTGATCTTTGAAAAACTCATATTTATTCTCAAAGCCTAACACTGGATGTTTAGCAAACAACACAGCCACACTTAAGCCACTAAAACAATTACTGTATGTACACAGCCTTACTCAAATGAGCAGCCACCCAGAGAACTGAAAATCATCATGACTTCAATTTTGAAATAGTTGATTTCAATCTATACATACAACACTTTCAATAATCTAAAATTGATTTTCTTTTGTGTCGTTATGATTCGAGGTTGATTCCTCCTTGACAAAATGAGTGGTGCAGATGTCCATAGAAAACATTATTGGTGTAAAGTGGTGTAAAGTAACATTTAGTACATTTACCGGTACTTAAGTACTATACTTAAGTGCAATTTTAAGGTATTTGTACTTTAATTGAGTATTTCCAATTTCCAATACTTTTACTTCTACTCCATTACACTAAGAGGCAAATATTGTACTTTTACTCCACTAATTATTTGAAAACTTTAGTTACAAGTTACTTTGTAGATTTTGATTATTATTATAAAACATTAACCACGTAAGCCCTATTATTACATTCGGCCATTGGAAAATAGCCGATCTACAAGCTCACACGACGCGACGCGACACATTGTGAGTTTGTAGATATACAATTTTTTTTAAGATTTTAATACATTTTATACATTTGAAACTTGTGAAGTGGGACATTCTGCATAATGAGTACTTTATACTTTTTGTACTTTAAGTACATTTTCATACCAATACTTTTGCATTTTACTCAAGTGACTTTCACTCGGGTGCCCTCAGACCAAAATATGGTCGGCAGTGGATAAAATCTTCTGGTGCGCGGCTGGCTAAAAATGCAGAGAGCGTATTCCACCCCAAAGCCAGTGACGCGCCTGTCACTCACTTCCTGCACCGCCCTCCCTCCCTGTAGCCTGTAGAAGTACGTTAGCCAGGTCAATTTAATCAATTTAATAGGCTTTATTATCATCATCTTTTATGTGTCAACTGTCAACTCTATAATGGACAGGCGAAGGGTACTCGCCCTTGCTTTATTGGAAGGGGAGATGCAACAAGCTAAAAAGAGAAGAGTTTGGGTGCATGAGACTCTTCAAAACAAAACATCTCCCAGTCCCTTCCTGATTCTCAGAATGTTACGCCTTCGACTCATCCGATTGGACAGAGGGGGGAAACCAGAATCTGCGTGGAGAATTTCTTTGCTCCAGCATAAACGCGAGGTCTGTGCGGAGCGCAGATATCCTCCCACTGACATGAAACCGCCCCCTTCTCATTGAAATGCATTGGCGGAACGCGGATTCCACTCTCATAGGTATTTTGGTCTGAGGGCACCCTAACAGAGCATTTCTACATTGCAGTGTTGATACTTTTACTTGAGTAAAACGTTTTACTACTTTCTCCACCACTGTTTAACTCACTGAACGCCATAAACGACCTTTACGTCTTTGATCCTGAGTGCCATAAACGCACTTTACGTCTTTTTAATTAATCAAAAGTTTTATCTTTCATGACATAATTGTAATTTCAAAAAAATCGCTCTAGAAGTTAGCCGTGAGCCTCCGTGACCGGAGCGCCACGACCGATTTGACTGTAACACCGGTGAACACACTCCGACGGGAAACCGGTATAACCGAACATTGGTTCCCGTCCACATTAGCGTTAGCTATACACGTTCGTTTATACACATCCCGTGCTTCCCAGACGAAGTATAGGTACTCATTCGAACCGGAAAAATGCCACCGTTCTATCGGTGCCATCCATTCGGCGATCAGAGCCCTTGATAGCGATCGCCAGAGCGCTGAAGTGTGTAGCATGCTAGCAAAAAGGCCTGGCCAAAATGTAAACAACTAGGCCCGGACCAAAAAAAAAATGGACGTCTCTCTTCCTTCTTCTATTTGTCCATCAGATAGTAGGAGACCACCACCTGGTGGTTTTCAAAGGCCATTGCACTCCAGAGAACACACAGGCCCAACGACAGCATAAACATAATGATGATCAAGACATCTTACACATGTTCTATTGAAGCCCAAATCTAATGATAGGATATATATATATAAATATAAATTTTTTCCTTTGTAAGAGGGGTAGTGTGGCTTTCGATAGAAGCATAGATTTATATATGTAATTTAAGTACAAAATATGATTTTGGCCCCCATAAAAAGGTAAAATTAAACAAAATGGATGGCATCAGTTTTGTAGATTTTTAATAAAGGGTGGCATTCAGTGAGTTTGACATCTCTAAGAGCAGACACATTCAGCACAGCAAATTTGCCACATCATTGATGTCCTAGTTCTCTGCTAGCATCCTGCAGCAGGGCTGCCTTGACAACAAGAGCAAATCAATTTCCCTCCTCCAAGGAAATGATCCATTGCATTGTAGTACATTATTTCTTATTTGGAGCGCGATAAAAACGCACATGCACACGCACACACGCACACGCACTCCTACGTGCACGCACACGCACAAACACAGACGCACACACATACACACACACAGAGTGCACACACACACACACACACACACACACACACACACACACACACACACACACACACACACACGTCAATCCATAATCCAGGTTTAATACTGAATACATTATAATAAATTGGCTATATACTGTAGGCATATAGGAATAGGCCTGCGGCAATACAGATTGACAACGTAATCGTATTGATGTGACTAACACTAGTCTTGATTTTCGGTTTGTGCACATAATTGTTACATTTCTCAAACACAGATATAAATCAACGGTGCATTCCTACCAGTTTACCATTTCTACTCTTTGAGCATGAAGGTTTAACATAAGACTAAACTAAACACTACACAATAACCCTTAAGTGCTGTTCGGGTCATTTTGACCCGTTTTACATTTTCATTTGGAAAAAAAAGGTAGAAGTTAAAAATGTTTCCACCTGAAACTCACTGGCCTTAAAGATTCTTCTGAGATGAACATGTAAAAAAAATATTTTTGCACTACACCCATGCTACACCCCCCTCATATTTTTTGAACCTTAAGTGCTGTTCGGGTCATTTTGACCCGGAAGCACAGAAATACACAGTATTATGCCAAAACACAGACACACAGTCACCCCCACTTCTAACACCCCCCTTCCGAAGCCCCATTCCGAACCCTCCCCCCCTTCCTATAAGCATGAGCAATATTGCCCAGTATTAAATTAAGTCATTTTTTTTTACATGGATTTCAGCTAAATCAGTAAAAACGCCTAGCTCTTTCAGTGTTTAATGTGATATAGCAAAGCAGAAATGCAAACATTTACCAAATATACCATATGAATTGTTTGGTATTGAGTCAAAGTCAATGTATCATGATGATTTGTTAAGTTAAAATTTATATTAGTGTTGTTTTTTTTTAAACCAAATATCCACCGGGTCAAAATGACCCGAACAGAACGAAGGTGTAGTGAATCTGAACAGAACTTAAGGGTTAATGGTTAGGGGGAGAATGGGCACTTAATATCGTCCGTGCCACAATCCTCTCACTGGCACCACTGTATCGTCCCACTGAGCTATCACGTCTCAGCCTCTTTGCCCTTCTTCCAGATGTTTTTGAATCATGTCCAATCTAAAACTCATCAAACGTTAAATGCACCTATTAACACATCGGACGCCCACATGGTTTTGAGGTCTTAATTTGCTGGTGCCCATGGCAACGCGTCATTTTACCTACCGGCGAGAGTACTGGCGACAAATGTAATCCGAGTATTTCCTGTTTATTTCGCGAAAATCTTTTCTTTCAGTCAGGACCGTTTTTTATCATTTCTAAGCCACAGCGTTTGTGTTACGGCATGTAGAAGAGGCTGCCGTTTTGAGAAAAAAATGAAAAAAGGAAGAGAATCCGGAGAAAACAGCATTTTTGTGCAGCCGCTAAACAGGAAGTCAACGAGACACACAGCACGTCCGGATGACGTAATTGCGCGCTGCATGTTGGGAAATGGAGTTTGTTTCATCACCGCGGTAGCCAAGTGCAGTAGCTACAGTACAGTATAGTTTACTGTACAACGCGTCAAACGCGTCGTGGGCCTCCAGCGACATCAAAGAAATTGACTTGTAGACACCACGTGGGCATCCGATGTGTTAAACCTGTGATGTGACAATATAGTTGAAGATGTGTTAAAGTGCTCGTTGCCAATAGGCTTCTTGTTTTGACAAAAGAAAATACTTATTTGCATGACTCATTTCAGACATAAGATCAAACATTATGGCATATTTTGGACGGTTCTGTTTATTGAAATGAACCACACTTTTTAAACCTGTGGTTAGCACAGTGTTGTGTTATTGGTGCAAAAATTGTTGTAATTGTGTAATGAGCAATGAAGATGTCATTTTGAGTTGTGGGTATGATTAATGCGAGTTGAAAATTTGGTATATCGTCGCTGTCGGGTGGAAACCTTGTTTCTCCATGTTCTTTCGCAAAGTAAAGCCCTGCTTCATCATACAAGGCTGTCGCACAAAAGTAGTGAAAACAGCCGATCTACAAGCACACAACGCCTCGCACCGCGAGTTGTGTGCGTTGAGGTGTGCTTGTAGATCATCTGTTGTCACTAGTTTAATTTTTAAAATGATAAATGCAAAACGAACAGTTTTGGACATACAAGGTTTTCAACCGACAACGACGATATGCACAAGGGTAGTTGGTGATGGAAATGACATGGCATTTGTTTATACATAACATGGTTTATTGTCATGTTGCTGCCAAATGAACAGTACATGTATTTGGTTGCAATCTGTAGTGAGTATAATACAGTAGCATAAAACGGTGAGAATTTTTTGCAGCAACATATAAACAAATACTGTATAAGAAAGGCATAATAGTACAATTAACATCAGAACGGGTACACGTTATTGTGTATCATTATTTTATGCTTTAGCTATTGAAAAATAGCAGATATACAAGCTCACAGCACGAGCTTGTAGATCTGCTATTTTTGAAAAATTGTGAAAATTTGAATTTTGACCCGATTCTATAAGTGTCTTTTGAATCCTTCTAAGATTTTTTGAAAAACCTATGTTTCTGTGTCAGAAGTCTGGCTAGCCATCGTCAAAGAAAAGGTCCTTTTCACTTAACTGGAGCTCAGTCAGTCTGTTCTTGAGAGACTACTATGTCAGTGGTTCTCAAACCTTTTCATGTGAAGGACCCCAAAAAATGATATGTATTTGGCCATGGACCCCTATCTCAAAATATTTAGTCTCAGGGACCACCCAGAAGCAAAATTTGAGTTACAAACGTTCGCTTTGAAAATACATATATTCAAAGATTTGCACACATTTTCACAACTTTTTTCAAAAATAGCAGATCTACAAGCTCGCAGCGCGGCACTCGGTGCCACGCTGTGAGCTTGTATATCTGCTATTTTTCACTGGTTAAAGCAGTCAATGATTCTAGGCCTAAAGGGGTTAAATGGCATAGAGTACATGACAATATATGCAGTACATTAACAGTGAAGTATTCAGCAGCAGTAATTAGGAGCAATGTTATGTTGCATCAGGGGGACAATCAATCAAGGCAACGAGAAAGATATGCAAAAGCAAAAGGCAAAGTGTGTGGGGAAAGCAAAACAGTGGCCAACAGCAACAATAAAAAGACTATGATAAGAAGCCTCAAATGTTTCTATAGCAGCAGAGACAAAGATGTGAGAGAGGAGCCCCTCACCCTCTCCTCACAGCACATGTATGTAACAATGAGTTGGGTGATGGGTAATACTGAGTGACAGGCATATTTGGCAGAATAACAGACAACAGCTAGTGCGTGGTTTTTGCTACACGCATGCACGCACGCACAGTACACTAAGCCCCTGATACACGTAACAATTTTTTCATCAATATCAACCAGCAACAACCAGAGACGTCAATTGCGTATGGCTGGTATGGTATGGCAATTGCCATACCTTGGCTAAAGGGGAAAAAATTCAATGTACTGTGTGTGTGTGTGTGTGTGTGTGTGTGTGTGTGTGTGTGTGTGTGTGTGTGTGTGTGTGTGTGTGTGTGTGTGTGTGTGTGTGTGTGTGTGTGTGTGTGTGTGTGTGTGTGTGTCGGAGTCTCTCTCGCGGTGTCTCTGTCTCTGTGACACACAAACACAGTGTGCGGTCAGGTGTAACTCGAAAAGTATGACGCATATCACGTAGCAGGTATGAGCACTTCCTTCGCATGTTGTACTGTACCATGGTGGAGTTTCATACAAACTGTACAACGTGTAAGTACATTCAGGGTGCAGAAAGCAGCTATCCCAATAGCCAGACCACTGAGCAATATTTGTGTGGAGCCAGTTGGAGCAGTGAGACCCTCCACAACACACGTTCCTGAACTTTATAGCTCGAGACCCAAAAGAGAAATTAGATGTTTGCCCGGGACTAGTGAAAACAGCAGATCTACAAGCTCACAACGGGCCGCGTTGTGAGCTTGTAGATCGGCTATTTTCACTACTTCTTAAACATTTGTGTTCAAAATTGCTTTTTTGGGAAGGTTTTTGAAAAAAATTTAAATAATAATAATTAAAAACTAAATGTAGAAAGCAAAGAATTAAGGGACCCATAAAAATGTGCCCGAGACCCACAAATGGGTCCCGACTCCCGACCCAGTGCTTGGGAAACAG